>NC_133618.1:486915116-487022616 GCF_048593235.1 Sminthopsis crassicaudata | reverse complement strand
GCTACCTCACAGTTTATACAAAATATAGCCACTAAATCTGGAAATGTGTACACCTCATAGTAAAAAGTACTGCCTTTACAAACTTGAAACTGAAGTTATTAAATCTACTTACTGTCCTGCAATTTTTTTTCTTTTTCTCTTGAAACTTTCCATCAAAGTAAAACATTTCCTTGTGAGTTTGTCATGCTGCTTATCAGGGACATTTTTATACATTTTATTTTAGAGATGATAAAAGCCACTTTTCATGCTGGACAGGCTAGGGTTTAAAAATAGAAACAAAAATTATTATTATTTTCTCTCCTTAACTCTTACCAGTAACCAGTGGGAATATGTAAGTACTGAGACAAAAGAAGGGGATAACTTTAAACATAGGATCATAGATGTAGAAATGAAATGTACCTTAGAAGATCATAGATTTAAAGGTATAAGGGACCTTAAAGACCATATTTCAGCCTCCTCATTTTTAAGATAAGGAAATTGGAACCCACAGAAGTGAAGTCACTTGCCTAGTCTCATGGTAGAGCCCAATCCTCCTTCTTCAAATCCAGTTTTTTGTGTTGTTTTGTTTTGTTTTTAATTACTCTTCCAATTCACTGTGCTTCATCTTTCTGAGACATGGAAACTGTGGTACTTAAGATTTTTTTCCTTCAGATGTTTGTTTGTGAGCTTAGAAAATAAGAAATGCTGTGCTAAGATTAATAGTTTATGCAGTGATTCATATAGTCACAATAGGTCTTCCAAGAGAAAACCTGGGTTGGAATCCTGACTTTGATAGTTGTTATCTTTGTGACTTAAGTTACAAGTCACTTAACCATTGCAGACTTCAGATTCCAAAATTTTAAGGTAATGAAATAGATATATGAAATAGAAATATGGTCCCTTCCTACATTAAATCTATGAAGCTCCTAAAATATGTTCCATTCCTCCCATGCACTAAATAATAGGAAGGTTTTAATATTTTATTTTCAACAACTTTCATTTATTTTTTATGAAAAAATGTTGGGATTCTGAGCTAAAAGGAACTATAGAGATTATTATTTGTTTAAATAAAATTTTAATTGCTATATTTTATTTTTATATCACTTTCATTTCCCAATGTATCTTCCCCTCCCCACCCATAGAACCATTCCTTGTAACAAAAAATATCAAAGATTATCAATATATAGGAAAAGCTCAATATTATATTGAGTGTTATATATCTACAACATTTCTGCTCTCCAGAAACACACAAGCAGATATTTACAAAAAAATTGGGGTGAGAGGACTCCTTACATTGGCCTCTTGGGGTCAAGTTTACTTAATTTAGTAGCATTTAGTTTTATTGTGTTTTTCTTTCCATTTACATAGTCATTGGCATTACACCCACAGTGCATTATATACATATACACATATGTTACACAGAACATTATATACATATATAATATATATGAATTGTATATATGTATATATTTTATGTGTCTATGTCATAGATGCATATACTCATAAATACATGTTTATGTTTTATATATAACATTTATACATGTATGTATATATATATAATTTCATATATATATATATAAAATTTTCATGGTCCTTCTAACTTCATTTTGCATCTGTTGTTATGTCTCTCTCTCTTCACAATATTCATCATCTTCGTTGTTTCTTACAGATAAACAATAATGCATTACACTCATGTATATCTTGTTTAGCTCAACAATCTAAAAGGCACCTACTTTTTCCAATTTTATGCTACTACAAAAAAAGTTTTCTATAATTTTTTTTTTGTGAATAGAGGTATTTTTTTCTGATCATTCCACTGTGGAGTATATATATCTAGGAGTAGGAGCCTTCTTTTAAAGTATATATTAGGGACTTTGAAATCATTTTCTTTCTTGTTATAACTCCTTGAATCTATGATTCCAAATTACATTTCCATGAACACTTTTTAAAATGCATATTTCTCATAGTACTTTCAACATTGACTACTCTTATCTTTTTATCATCACCGATTTGCTGAATTTAGCTCAAAATTGTTTTAATTTGAATTTCTTTACTAGTGATTTTGATAATAATTTCATATATCTGTTAATAGTTTGCAGTTTTTCTTTTGAAGAGTATCCATACTATGTGCAAAGGGATATCAAACCGTGCATACTATTCTATCCAACTGTGTTTCCACTAGGCTTGTATCCCAAAATATCATAAAGGAGGGAAAGAGACCCACATGTACAAACATGTTTTGGCAATGTTTTTGTAGCGACAAGAAACTGAAAATTAGTGGATGGCCATAAGTTAGAGAATGGCTGAGTAAGTTATGATATATGAATATCATTGCATTTTATTGTTTTATAAGAAATTATCAGCAGGATGATTTCAGAAAAGCTTGGAGAGACTTGCATGAACTGATGCTAAGTGAAATAAACAGAACCAGGAGATCATTACACATGGCAACAGCAAGATTACACAATAATCAACTGTGCTAGATGTGGCTCTCTTCAACAACAAGATGGTGCAGGCCAATTCCAATGGTCTTGTGATGTAGAGAGCCATCTGAATCTAGAAAGAGGACTATGGGGACTAAATGAGGATCACAATATAGCATTTTCACTCTTTTTGTTGTTGTTTGCTTGAATTGTATTTTCTTTCTCATTTTTTTTCCTTTTTGATCTGATTTATCTTGTACAGCATGACATTTGTAGAAATATGTATAGAAGATTTGCATATGTTTAATATACATTGGATTATTTGCCTTCTAGGGAAGGAGGTGGGGGAAGGGAGGGAAGAAATTTGGAACACCAGTTTTTGTAAGAGTGAATGTTGAAAAGTATCTATGTATATAATAAAAAGCTTTAATTTTTTAAAATATCCATTAACTACTTATTTGTTGGGGAAGAACTTGTCCTTAGTATTTCTATCAACTCCCTATATATCTTCATATGTAGATGATAAGTAATAGAATTCAGGTTTAAGGGGCAGTATTGCATGATGCAGAATGCTGAAATTGGAATCAGATAACTGAGTTTCAACTTGGAATTAGGGAGACTCAAATTCAAATTCTGTCTTTGATATTTATAAGCTGTTGGATCCTGGAAATATAACTTCTTATCAATTTTGCTTCCTGATCCTCCATTTCCTTATCTATAAAATTAAAGTTTGGAATAGATGTATTCTGAGATCTGTTTTAGCTCTGTCTATGATCTTTATTCCCAGATTAAATGGTATGACTTTAATCAAGACATTTAGTTTGTGTCTCAGTTTCCTCAGTTCTAAAATATGTGTGTGTGTGTGTATGTATAGATAAAATTTCCACTGAATTGATCAAGAACATTAGGGTAGCATGCTCTTAGATGCCCTTAACACAATTTTTCTCTTTCTTCATTTTTATTTCAATATTCTGGTTGATAATTATAATCTTATGATTGAGGCCAGTTTCAATGATTTTGTGATGAAGAGAGCCATCCACACTCAAAGAGAGAGGACTGTGGGAATTGAATGGGGATATCAACATAGAGTTTTTATACTTTTTGTTGTTATTTGCTTGCATTTTGTTTTCTTTCTCATTTTCCCCCTTTTTGATCTGATTTTTATTGTGCCGCAAGATACTTGTATAAATATGTACACATATATTGGATTTAATATATGTTTTAACATGTTTAACATATACTGTATTATTTTCCATCTAGGGGAAGGGGTAGGGGAAAGAGAAGAAATTTGGAACACAAGATTTTACAGGGATCAATGTTGAAAAATCATCCATGCATATGTTTTGAAAATAAAAAAGCTTTAACAAAAATAAATAAAAAGTCTGAGGAAAAAAGGTAACAATAATCTCAGTATATCGTCTGTGGGCTTCATTAGAAAAAGAGTTCATTTTTCCATTTGGGCATATGTCAGATATAAAGTTTTGTAGTTGAGGGGGAAAATGCTATCAATCTATCTTTGACTTTTTTGAAAATTGGCATTGAAAGAGATCCCATGTCTAGAAGGCTCCTCTTCCTTACTTCCATCTTTTGGAATACCTGCTTTCCTTCAAGACTCAGTTCAAGCATACTCAAGTGTAAAGTTTCTCCTGGTACTTTAACTACAAGTATTCTTCTGTTCAAGTTTACCTCATATCTTCTTTATATGTGCTTTTATATAACTAAACATATAAAAAGAATATAAGATTCTTGAGGACAGAGAATATCTTTGTATCCTCAGTGCTTGGTACAATGCTTGAAATACAACAAGTATTTAACAAATATTTATTAATTATTGATTATTTAATGTTCATATTTTCTCACCTTACAGAATGTAAACTTCATGGAGACAGGATTTTTTCACTTTTATCTTTTTATCCCTACCACCTTCTCCTGTACTGGACATGTAGTAGGTACTTAACAAATGCTTGATTGATAAACTATTTACATAACTCCAATTTTCAGAAATTGAATGAATGTTGGCGGTTTACTAGTTACTGAATATGGTTCATGGCATTTGGAGAATATAAATATTTGATAAACTCATATTCCCATATACTTCTGAAATGCTATACTAAGCATAAAAAATGTCTCTGTCCTAAGCTTTACTTAAGTTGTGGGGGTAGAGGGAGAACAAAGCTTAGACTTAGTCTATAGAACATAGCCTAGACATATCTTATAGAACCAGGTAGTCCATAATAAGTACCAATGAATACAGAGAAAATAAATGTTATAGAAATTGGAGGCAGGTAGAGATTTCAAGTTTCAGTAAGGGCTTTCTAGATTAAATTCAGCCTTTTATAGGAATGGAATCATTGACACTATGAGGTGGGGAAGGAGAAAGGGAGGAAGGCAATTACGAATGGAGATAAACAATATTAGCAAAGCGGCAAAAAAAAAAAGAAAGAAAGAAAGAAAAAAGAAAAGAAAAGAAATGCAAGAAAGGGTTGTGAGTAAACCAATGTACATAGAACAGATTTTTTGCATCCAGAGTGGTGGAGATACATACATACTTATGTAAATATATGTGCATGCACATAAAACTTTATAGATATTAATATACCTTAAATTTCAAATATGAGATTTTTTTTAACACATAAAACAGATAATTCCCAGATAAAATTCCAAGTGCTCAACAGGGTTCTATGGTTGACCAATTAGAAACAAAAGTCACCTGGTATGATGGAAAGAACTGAAATCAGAGGACTTGTATTCCAATCTCAGCCCAGGCTTATTTAAATGGCATTAGACAAATCATTCCTCTTTTCTGGACTTTAGTTTCCTCTGCAATAATATTCTGGTATTTGGTAAAATCACTTCTAAGGTCTTTGGAACATATGATCCTTGGAAAGATCAGCATTGTCCATAAGGTTTTGCAATAGGCACAGATGTGGACAGATGTGGAGTATTGGATGGATCAGATTAAAATGAGATTCAGTATAGCAGAAACAGAAAGAGAGAAATAATTCCAGGAGACCTCGTGGAGAATCCTCAGTCAGGCATATGTAAATGAAAGTTGTGATGTATGCCTACCCAAGTGTAAAATAGCCTGTAGTCCTCCTAAGGAACTGTGCGTATAATCACACAACTTGGAAAATCTAAATAATTGAGGCAAGAGAGAGATAGCTGACAAAACCATGCTCTTGTGAATAGTGAAAGAGGTGGGGGTGTATGTGTCTCATGGTAAACTTGGGCTCTATTGCAGGTGTTTTAGTTTATCATAGAGAGGAAATGACTTTTTTTACACCTAATTTAATCTGAAGCTATTCACAGTTTAAAATGCTCAGTAACAGTGACCTTTTTTAATGACTAACACATTGCAGGTGGTCCAGTTGCAGGCCAGTGGTTAATGTTTGCTGGAGAGAGGAGAAAGGAGAGAGGAGAGAGAAGAGAGAGGAAAGAGAGGAGAGAAAAGAAAGAGAGGAGAGAAAAAAAAAGAGGAGAGAGGAGAGAAGAGAGGGGAGAGAGGAAGCACACTCCAGTGGTCCTCAAACTTTTTAAATAGGGGGCCAGTTCACTGTCCCTCAGACTGTTGGAGAGCCGGACTATAGTAAAAACAAAAACTCACACTCCGCCCCTCAGCCCATTTGCCATAACCTGGCAGGCTGCATAAATGTCCTCAGTGGCCGCATCTGGCCCATGGACTGTAGTTTGAGAAGCCCTGCTCCAGACTTTATGTCTTTAGTTTGCAGTGTTCAGATAACAGCTGGTTTTATGCCATATTGCAATGAAACGCTTGCTCAAAAGTTTTATAGTTTTGTTTTCCCACAGTTTTCCCATTTCAGATGGCAAAACCAATAATTTAGGGGAAACAGTACCATTCATAATTACTAATAATCCAAATGGACTAAGTTGTCTGAAAAGTCATGATTGTGTTTTTCTGTTTAGCCACAAGACCATTTGTTCTGTATGGAACTTAGTTAATGAGAATATGCTAGGATGAACAAAAATCCTGTGCAATCAACTAACCTACTACAATAACCTCGGTGCTCTCTAAATTCTTCTGCACTGGGCAATGTATTAGATGAATGGGTTTTATTTATTTATTTTTTTTTTTATTGTAAAAGTTCTGGGGTTTTTTATTTTTTTTTTATTTTTTTATTTATTTTTTAATTGTTATTTATTTATTTATTTTTTTTTTTACTTAATAATTTTTTGTTATATATATATTTTTATAATATTATCCCTTGTATTCATTTTTCCAAATTATCCCCCCTTCCCTCTATTCCCTCCCCCCGATGACAGGCAATACCATACATTTTACATGTGTTACAATATAGTCTAGGTACAATACATGTGTGTGAATATCATTTTCTTGTTGCACAATAAACATTAGATTCCGAAGGTACATGCAACCTGGGCTGACAGATATTAGTGCTAACAATTTACATTCGCTTCCCAGTGTTTCTTCTCTGGGTGTAGCTACCTCTGTCCATCATTGATCAACTGGAAGTGAGTTGGTTTTTCTTTACGTTGAAGATTTCCACTTCCATCAGAATACATCCTCATACAGTATTGTTGTTGAAGTGTACAGTGATCTTCTGGTTCTGCTCATTTCACTCAGCATCAGTTGATTTAAGTCTCTCCAGGCCTCTCTGTATTCCTCCTGCTGGTCATTTCTTATAGAGCAATAATATTCCATAACCTTCATATACCATAATTTACCCAACCATTCTCCAACTGATGGACATCCAATGAATTGGTTTTATAATAACACCAACAGTTGGTATTTCTATATTTACAATTTCCTTACAACCATTCTTGGAGGGAAGAATCATATGAACAACTATTCTCCATTTTACAAACCAAGGAAACAAATTCAGAACAGTGAAATAATTTGCCCAAGGTCACATAGCTAATAATAGAATCACATAATCACTGATCTAGAATAGGAAAGTCCTATTTTACGTTTTATTCTATAGCTCCATTTTACAGACAAAGAACACTGAGGTATATGAAGAATAAATGCTTTCCCAAGGGTTACTCAGTAAACATCAAAATCAGGATTTGAACCCAAATCCTCAGACCCCTGAAACTAAGACTTTTCCCACTACATCATTTCATATAATAGATTTAGAGCCAGGAGAAGTCATAAATATAAGCTAGTCTAATTCCCTCTTATTACTAATGATGAAAATGAGATCCAGAGAAATTATGTTATTTGCTCAAGATTACATAGCCAGTATTTTCTGGAACCAGGTTTCCCATCCAACTCTTGTGACTCCAAGTCAAGTGTTATTTCACTTTACAGATCATCTCCTACTCCATTCCAGAGCCTCCTAATCTTAATTTGTCCCCCATCCCCGTCCCCAACTTCACCCCAAATCAGGGTATTTTATATATTCAGTCCTTTAAAGTTGCTGAGACAAGAAACCATAGTTTAGAACATCCTCCTGGTTAATCTTTAATCTTATTGTTGTTTTGGTTTCTTTGGCTCTTCAATTTATAAGGTTTTTCTCATTGCTAGTGATGTTATATGGTTTGTAAATGGTGTGGATTAAAAAAAAAAAAACCAACTCTATATCTTGCCACACCTTTTCAGGGGAGCTCTGCAAGAATGTCAGCAAGTATCATTTTATGTCTACAACTGGGGTCTTTCTGGGGAAGCAGATGCATTATTCAGTGTCCTGAATCATACAGCAAGCCACTCACTGGAGGCGGAGAGAAAACACATGACTTCTACTATTCAACCTTTTTATAGCTCTAAAATGACTTTCATTGTTTTTAGTCTATTCCTTCCCTCTCTGAATTCTACTCCCCACCCCAATCCTGCCCTTAAAGTGGCACATAACCTTCAGTGGAAGGAAATCAAAAAACCAAGAGGAAAAAATATTTCTGAGATTCAGCCAATGTGAAGAATTTGTAGTTAAGCTGCTGTTCCAGTGACACCCCTAATCTATAATCCTTTTATACAGGCTATTCTTACCTCTTTCTGTCAGTTTGCAAAGATGTCATGTCCACTAGACAGATGAGAATGTATTACTAGTTAATTCAATTCATACTTATTGTACAGTGATTATGGAAAATAATTTCACTCCGACTTTGATGTTTTTTAATTTGATTTTTCACTTCCTAACTCTTTCAGTATCTCAAGGACCTTTATTTTGGTCATTGTGAACACTTCCTTTATCATTTCCACAGATAGCACCTCTCTTCATGTAGTATGTTTGTGGTCTTTCTGAATTTTTATGAACAAAATATTCATCTGTAAAGTTATTCTAGGCAAGTCTTCTACCAACTGGCACACAATTCATTGCCAAGACTATACTCATAACTTTTCCTGATTTGTAAGCTCTGAAATTCGCTTTTGAAAACACAGGGTCTCCTCTAAGAATTACTTAAGAATCATAGTAGGATTTCACTTTGACCCAAAGATTTTCTTTTAAAAAACACTTAACATACATTTGTAACCTTGAGTGTGAGAGTAGAAGACAGTACCCTAATTTAGTGCCTAGCACATAGAAAGCATTATATAAATATTAGCTATTGTCATCATCATTATTATTACTTTATGTCATATCTCTGAGGTCACTCTTTAGCAGTTCAGTGCCTTGTCAGATATGTAGGATTGAGAGCTTCAGTAAAGGCTCAGAGAGAGCAAAAGGAATGCGCAAAAACAAAGACTTTCTTTGACGTACTGCTAAAGAGAAGTACAGAAAATATGAGAAGGGAATAGAGCTCCTTCTAAAGGGGATATTTTTCAGGAGCTCTAATGAGGCACCAGTGGGTATTAAGGAGCACACACAACCACCAGTTCTTTTACACACAACTAAAAACCGACATCCAGGGGAGTTGTTTGGTATATGAGATTGGGCCCTTTCTATATACTTAGCCTAGTCACCTCAGTGTCCCTAAACAGTCCTTTTGCTTTCACTTAGTGACCACCCTGTTCTCTGATTACCCAAATACATTGTTATAGAAACACTTTTGATACCATTGTCTGCATTTAAAGACCATTACAATTCTATCTACTATATTAGTAGTAACCAGAAATTCTAAAACAATAAAAAGTTTATTGCAGACTTCCAAATCCCAATGTAGATTTCAATCATTTTTCCTTAGAAGTCTTATTGCATAATTTGATAGAATTCTAGACTTAGAATCAGGAATTCTAGAGTTCAAATCTTACCTTAGATACTTATCACCTTTGTGTCTCTAGGCAGGTCACTTGATCACTCTCAATCTTCTTTTCCCAATA
Organism: Sminthopsis crassicaudata; assembly: GCF_048593235.1. NCBI lineage: Eukaryota > Metazoa > Chordata > Mammalia > Dasyuromorphia > Dasyuridae > Sminthopsis > Sminthopsis crassicaudata. The sequence goes on along the minus strand of NC_133618.1, from coordinate 487,012,980 downwards.
TGTGAACTGGTGGTATTAACAACAGCCACACTACATGATTGTCTTTAAGATAAAATGAGGAAATATATATAAAAAAAACTTTATAATGCCTCAAGTGTTATATAAATATTAGATATTGCCATTATTATTTCAAGTTGTCAAGAATTCTGATGAAATTTGAAGAAATATTTTGCCCTTCAACATATTTATATCTTTGTCTCTATTCACTATTTTCCATCATGGGAACTGAAGGATGATTCTGTAGGATCTATTTAGGGTTTTCCCAGAAAGCAATGTGTGTTAGTACAATTTTCCAGAAAGAATAGTAGATATTACTTAATTATTTACATATAAAGGGAACTCTAGTAGCATTTGAATTTTTTCTCCCATACTAACACATCATGTGCTCGAAAACTTCTATCTGAGAAAGCCCAAGTGCAGTTAAAGTTTGTACCTATATTAATGTGAGTACTTTATTGTCCTGAAATTAAAGCTTTTGAAGTTTCTTCCTTTTAGAGACAAAAAGGAAAGTCTACAGTTGACATCAAAGAGGAGACATTAGCCTGACTAGTAATTATGGTAGCTTAATGTTACTCAATATCCACCCCAGTTACAAACTGCCTTTACTTTTATTTAACATGTGCTTATTTTGATCAACACCTTTAGGGGAAAAAAAAAGTAGCTGCCAGTGCCCAACTACCTATAAAATTCTCACTGAATTCTTTTTGGCTATTGTATTTGTGAATCAAAATACCCTCTTAATAATGTATTCTGCAGTATATGATTGCTGGGTTCCTTGCCCCCCCCTTTAAAGAAAACATTTAATTAGTATACGAAAGTTGTAACTGTTAGCTGTGAGTTACCAGATGTGGAACCAGACACAAGGGTGAGATTTTACAATTTCAGCACAGCTGCTTAGGACCAAATCTGGTTTAGGACACCATCAATGGATTTAAAAACATTACATTTATATTAAAAATAGCAGGGATTCATATGCAGTCCAGCTGAGGGTCTTCTTGGAAAATGTGTTAAACTCTAAAATAGTCCCTCCAATCAAAGTCCAAAAACAATCTTTATGCATCAGTGAATGATATACACTGTCATTCTCCCACTCCGAAAACATGCTAACACAAACACACATGCCCAGGCCTTTGTCTTACTTCTAAATTAAACTCGTAGCAATTCATGTCATTTGTATATTATGTGGACAGAGCTTCAGAATGCAACACCTTGAAATTCAGCTATAATTTTTTTTACTATTTTAAAACCTCAAAGAAACAAAATGACGAACAGAGGTTTTTGTTTCTGCTTTTTTTTTCTTTGAATTTTTCATTTTCTCTTCCATAAGCATTTGATATTTTTTTCTAAATTAAGAGAACATATCTTACAGATTGGCTTTTAAAAAATCTTTTCCCCACCTCTATCAGATTCTTGAATATAAAGCCATACTTGACTTAATTGTTACTATGCTTAACAGAGCATGAAGAACAGCATTGGGCAGCTGGAATAACTGTGTATACTTTTTATATACCAACCCATGGACCCAACAAATAAGAGCAAGAGCACTGGATCTCTCTGTCTCTGTCTCTGTCTGTCTCTGTCTCTCTCTATCTCTCTCTGTCTCTCGCTGTCTCTCTGCCTCTCTCTTTCTCTCTGTCTCTGTTTCTCTCTCTCTCTCTCTCTCTCTCTCTCTCTCTCTCTCTCTCTCTCTCTCTCTCTCTTTCTGTCTCTCTCTCTCCATATATATATATATATATATATATATGCATATATAAATAAAAATATTTTCACTAGAGTTCCACAAGTTTACAGAAATATATGAAGTGAAAAAAAAAACTTTCTCCTAAACAGAAAAGGAAAGAAAGTAGGGGAGTAGAACATTAAACCCTCTTTGAGCCTATAAAGCCAAGAAACATTTGATGTATTGCTACTTTAAAACGGGACTGTTTGGATCATTTTTAAGTTGTGAGTCTTGAGTTACTAACGTTTTTCTGATCAAAAGCTTCTCATCTATTTCTGCCTATGAGAAAATCAAGGATTTAAAATTTAGCTTAATTTCTCTTTCATTCTGGACCATTTTTGTTTTCATTCAACAAGTAATTCCCTTAAATATAACTAAATACAAAACATGACTGAGATTTCAAAATCTCTATCCTTTATGGGGTAGAAGTACCTCTTTATGAGTTCATTCCATCACGTAAAGATTGAGACTATCCCCCTGATAAACATTTTCTTCCACAAGCTATCATGTTCACCAATTCTTGCCCTATCCTTCCTATGTTCTTTTGCAGAGATTGATATTGAGAATTCTTCCTTTTCCTTTAGTTCTAAACTTTGAACACCCACCTCTTATCCTAATACTCCAGCCATCAGATACAGATTTTACCTGAATTTTATTTTTAAAATGTAGTTAAAATGTGTACTCTCCAAAGTTGGAATACATTCATTGTGTGGATTATAAATCTGTCACTCCCCAGGAGATCTTCAAGCAGAGATTGATTGATGGGAAAAGGAACTATTGAAGGAGTGTGGATTGGACTGGAAAACCCCTGAATGCTGTTCCAACTTTGGATGGTTTGTAGGTAATTTCTTCTGAAATATTACAAGATTTACTGAATATATGTTGGAATATTCTGACACTTATATAAAATCACCAAATATTAGACCACAAGGTAACATATATTATTTTTTTAAAATAATTTTTTATTATATATATATTTTATAATATTATCCCTTGTATTCATTTTTCCAAATTATCCTCCCCCTCCCTCCACTCCCTCCCCCCGATGACAGGCAATCCCATACATTTTACTTGTGTTACAATATAACCTAGATACAATACATGTGTGTAAATACCATTTTCTTGTTGCACAATAAGCATTAGATTCCGAAGGTGCATGTAACCTGGGCAGACAGATATTAGTGCTAACAATTTACATTCACTTCCCAGTGTTTCTTCTCTGGGTGTAGTTATTTCTGTCCATCATTGATCAACTGGAAGTGAGTTGTCTCTTCTTTATGTTGAAGATTTCCACTTCCATCAGAATACATCCTCATACAGTATCATTGTTGAAGTGTATAGTGATCTTCTGGTTCTGCTCATTTCACTCAGCATCAGTTGATGTAAGTCTCTCCAGGCCTCCCTGTATTCCTCCTGCTGGTCATTTCTTACAGAGCAATAATATTCCATAACCTTCATATACCATAATTTACCCAACCATTCTCTGATTGATGGACATCCATTCATCTTCCAGTTTCCAGCTACAACAAAAAGAGCTGCCACAAACATTTTGGCACATATATGTCTCTTTCCGCTCTTTAGTATTTCTTTGGGATATAAGCCCAGTAGTAGCACTGCTGGGTCAAAGGGTATGCACAGTTTGATAACTTTTTGGGCATAGTTCCAAATTGCTCTCCAGAATGGCTGGATTCTTTCACAACTCCACCAGCAATGTATTAGTGTCCCAGTTTCCCCACATCCCCTTCAACATTCATCATTATTTGGGTAACATATATTATTGTTGACTCATTTGTCATGCTAATTCTATCTTCTCAAGAAAACCTGGCTTCTTTTGAGAGAATGGGTTACATCTTTGGATCCCTCTGGTACAGTTCATTAGATTATCTGCAGCTAACTCCCAACAAATGTTTTTCACTTTTATCAAGGAAAAGTCATATATTACTTTGCTTTTCCTTGCCTGATTTCAAAGTCAGTCTTTGAAGCGTGTGCTAATTTGGCAAGAGGAAGGAGAGTAAAAAAGGACAAGTTGGAAAAAGATGTGCCTTGTTCATAATAAATTCATCTGATCCAGTATTAACCTGTACTGCATCCACCAATTGACATTTTGTCATATATGTCAACTCATTATTTATTATAACTTTTTATTGACAGAACATATGCTTGGGTAAATTTTTTTACATTATCACTTGCACTCACTTCTGTCCCGACTTTTCCCTTCCCTCCCTCCATCCTCTCCTCTAGATGGCAGGCAGTCTAATACATGTTAAATATGTTATAGTATATTCTAGATACATTATATGTGCGTAGAAACAAACAGTTCTCTTGTTGCACAAGGAGAATCGGATTCAGAAGGTAAAAATAAAATGGGAAGAAAAACAAAAGTGCAAACAGTTTACACTCATTTCCCAATCTTACTTTTCTGGATGTGGCTGATTCTGTCCATCTTCATCAATTGGAACTAAATAAGATCTTCTCTTTGTTGAGGGTATCCATTTCCATCAGAATATATCCTCATACAGTATTGTTGTTGAAGTGTATAATGATCTCCTGGTTCTGCTCATTTCACTTAGCATCAGTTCATGTAAGTCTCTCCAAGCCTCTATGTATTCAGCCTGCCGGTCATTTTTTACAGAACAATAATGTTTCATAACATTCATATACCATGATTTATTCAGGCATTCTTCAATTGATGGGCATCAATTCATTTTCCAGTTTCTAGCCACTACACATAGGGCTGCCACAAACATTTTGGCACATACAGATCCCTTTCCCTTCTTTAATATTTCTTTGGGATATAAGCCCAGTAGTACCACTTCTGGGTCAAAGGGTGTGCACATTTGATAACTTTTTTGGCCATAGTTCCAGATTGCTCTCCAGAATGGTTGGATTCATTTACAACTCCACCAGCAATGCATCAATGTCCCAGTTTTCCTGCATCCCCTCCAACATTCATCATTTTTTTCTTGTCATCTTAGCCAATCTGATAGGTGTGTAGTGGTATCTCATAGTTGTCTTAATTTGCATTTTTCTGATCAGTAGTGATTTGGAACACTCTTTCATATGAGTGGAAATAGTTTTAATTTCATCATCTGAAAATCGTCTGTTCATATCCTTTGACCACTTAGCAATTGAAGAATGGTTTGATTTCTTATAAATTAGAGTCAGTTCTTTATATATTTTGGAAATGAGACCTTTATCATAACCTTTAACTGTAAAAATGTTTTCCCAGTTTGTTGCTTCCCTTCTAATCTTGTTTGCATTAGTTTTGTTTGTACAAAGGCTTTTCCTAGCTGTGTAACCCTGGGCAAGTCACTTAACCCCAGCCTGGGGGGGGGGGGAAGAAATGTACAAAGGCTTTTTAATTTGATGTAATCAAAATTTTCTATTTTGTGATCAATAATGATCTCTAGTTCTTCTTTGGTCACAAATTCCTTCCTCCTCAACAAGTCTGAGAGGTAAACTATCCTATGTTCCTCTAATTTATTTATCAAATTTATTTGTTTATGAAGGTGACCTAAAGCAGCAGTTACCAAAACCATTTGGTATTGGCTAAGAAATAGATTAGTTGACCAATGGAATAGGTTAGGTTCACAAGACAAAACAGTCAATAACTATAGCAATCTAGTATTTGACAAACCCAGAGATCCTAACTTTTGGAATAAGAATTCACTATTTGAAAAAAACTGCTGGGAAAACTGGAAATTAGTATGGCAGAAACTAGGCATGGACCCATACTTAGCACCATATACCAATATAAGACCAAAATGGGTCTACCTCAGGCACTCATTATATTTGAGAAAAATAGAGAGAGACAGAGACAGAAAGAGTCAGAGTCAGACAGGAAGAAAGACACAGAGAAACAGAGAGAAACAGAGTCAGATCAATCTCTAGATAGAAAAAGATATGCAGAGACAGAGACACATGCAGAGAAAAAGACCAAGCAGTCAGAGAGAAGAAGAAACAGACACAGAGAGACAGAGATAAGCAGAGGTAGAGACAGAGAGACATTCACAAAGAGATAGAGACAGATATAAACAGACAGAGACATAGAGAGAAAGACAGAGACAGAGAGACAGAAAGAGACAGAGATAGAGAGTCTGAGACAGGAAGAAAGAGACAGAGAGACAGAAATAAAACAGAGAGAGACACATACAGAGAGAGAGACAGAGAGAGACAGAGAGAGAGAGAGAGAGAGAGAGAGAGAGAGAGAGAGACAGAGAGAGAGAGAGAGAGAGACAGAGAGAGACAGAGAGAGACAGAGAGAGAGAGAGACAGAGAGACAGAGAGAGAGAAAGAGAGAGAGAGAGAGAGAGAGAGAGAGAGAGAGAGAGAGAGAGAGAGAGAGAGAACAAAGACAGAGAGAAAAACAGAAATATAGACAGAAACAGAGACAAAGATTAACAAAGAGAGACAAGCAGAGATGGAGATACACAGAGAAAGAGAGAAAAGAAAGAAAAACCAAGGAAGAGGGACAGAGATAGAGTATAGAAGTGGATTCTTCATGGTGAAGGCAATTACTGGTTTGGGGCCTCCCTACTTGGTCATATACCCTCTACCTTGCCAATGGCCTTGGCCAATCACCTAGGAAAGTAATTGTCTGTTTTTTAAATCACTGTGTCAGCTGGTTTACAAAAATGGTACTTTTGCATTCCCCTCCTCTACTCCTAAAGCTAAAGTTACTCTAACTAATATTGTAAATATTTTCTCCAATCACAACTCTTCCTCCGGGGATTTGTCATGTCTATGAGTGGAGAAGGTGGGGGGCGGGGTGGAAATAAGAGAGAAGAGGAGAAATGTAAATGTGAAATAATGACTTTCTGTTACAGTGTTCCCCTCCCTCAGCTCACCTGTGCTCTTAGATGCATTTGATTGATTATTTGAAGGTAGCTGCAATAGGTGGCCAGGGAGATAGTGCCCAAGCCTGCCCAGCTCCATTCCAGGCAAAGACACACACTGGGAACCTCCATTAGGCAGGGCCTCAGTCCACATTCCATCTGGGGACGCTGGCGACAGCACTAACCCACCAGAGAGAAGCTCAAGTGTTTTGTAAATGTCATTAGAGCTGGAAGGCTGGTTTCATAAGCACGGTTTGGGCATGTTTTGTTCAGAGAGACTTCCTCCACCTTCCCTCCCACAGGGAATGCTCTTTGTTGGCTCTGGCAGTTTGGCTTCTAACTCCCTCCTCACCACCCTCCCCCTAACACCCTCACCTAGCTGGTCTCTGGATTGCCTCATCTGCCCTTTTTTCACAATGTTTTAAGGGCCCATAGTTCCCACAGCCAGCCCTCTGTTGTGAGGTTTCTGGGGAAAATTTCTGTCAATCATGGGCAATAGGGAGTTTAAAATCTGGGAGTGAGCTTTAAATTACATTTAATTTAATTCAAGGGACCTGCATTCAGTATCTACTGGACTATGTTATATGTTGTGGGAGATTAAAAATTGATGATAGCTCACATTTATGTGGCATTTAAAGTTTACAAAATATTTCCTCATAATAATCCTATGAGACAGGCAGGGGCAGATTCCTGAGCCTCCTTTAAGAAAAAAGAGGGAAGAAGTTCAGAGAAGCTGAGGAGTTTGTCAGCCTCACAAAGTTACTGAGGAATTGATTCAAGCTTAAACCCATTTTCCATGGCCAACTTATCATTCTTTTAAGGGATGCTATCACTATAACTTTGCCCTAAAGAACTTTAAAGCCTATTAATATAAGAAGACAAGATTACACATAACAATGTTTCTAAAAATTTGAACATGTATGTGTGGCATATTAGGGATGAAATGGGATGATTCCAATTGAAGCAGACTTTCTTATTTGAATTATTCATGTGATTTCCCTTTATCACTTGAATTATGGCCATTTAAAATCCTGGTCTTCCTTATTCTCTGAACATTAACAAAATCTTATTAACAAAGGTTCTAGAGTCTTTTGAAAACCTTCTCCCCACATTCCACCTTGACATTTTTACTTAGATGCCCCATGGACATCTCATGCTGAAACAGAGCATTTTCTCTCTCCCTAAACCTTGAATTGAAAATTGCTAGTTTTTTTTGGTGTGTGTGTTTTGTTTTGTTTTGTTTTTTGTTTTTTTTTTTTTGCCCATCAAGTAACAAAGTAACAAATTTAAAAAAAAAAAAAAGAACCAATGAACAATTCTGTTCTATTTTCATTTTTTCATTTATATAATGGGGATATTGGCAGCTAGGTGTTTGCATAGTGCATTGAGCACTGGCCTGGAGTCAGGAAAAGTTCCTGAGTTCAAGCCTGGCCTCAGACAACAACAAAGACTTATACATGACTGAAATGACTCAACAAACATATATATATATATATATATATATATATATATATATATATATATATATATATATAGTCTTAAATTGCTCTAGTGCTCTGATATTTTATAACATGAATACCGTCATTACATTTCTCCTAGCCCAATTTTCTCATTTGTAAAATAAAGAGGTTGGATTTACAGCATTATCTCTAAGATTGTTTCTAGTTCCAAAATCTATACTTCTAGTTCAAAAAATAAATAAATAAAGCTAGATTTGAACATTAATGAACATTATCTGTGGCTGTTGTTAAAGAGTTTCTCTTTTCATCATGTCCATCTTCCTTTTTTATTCCTTTATTCTTTTTCCCCTTTCTCTTCTATATCTCATTGTTCCTTTTCATTTTTTCCAAATTCTTCCCTTTCCTTTATTCAAATGCTTTCTCTCCTCCTTTTTTCTTTTGCATGTCTCACTTTCCTGTTTCTTTCCCTCTTTTTCTCTCCTATTTCATTCTCATTTTATTTCTCTCCTTCCTCTCTTTTATTTTTCTCTGTTCTCTCATTTCTCTCCCTTTCCATTTCTCCCCTTTCTTCTCTCTTCTTTTTTCATTTGCCACTCTTCTCTTCTTATTTTCCCCCTCCTTACTATCTCCCCCCCCCACTTCTTTTCTTCCATATCCCCTCCTCCTTTCAAAGTGAGTATTACTGGGACCTACTTGTGGTATCAGGACTAAAGAATTTTCTAACTCCTGGGGTAAAATAAAAGGGATATTCATTAAGAATATCTTTACCATACCCCCAAAGCTCCCAATGACAGAGGCCCTACCATTTAGGGACTTAATCACTACTTGTATTAAGAAGGCATGTTCCTCTTGTGACACTGCTCCAAAAGAAATGATTGATGGCAGGGGAAGTGTAAGTGAAGTGGAACTGAGTCTCCATTTTACAGAAAAAACTTTTCTCAGCTCTAAACTAGCTTAGAGTCAGTGTACTCCACTTCCACTTTCCCCCAATATTTGGGAAGGAATTACTGAAAGGATATTAATTATTCCTGAACCGGATGCCTGAAAAGAAGGTAGTTCTAAACTCAGAAGTGGTTGCCAAAATGAATGGAGGAAGTGTTATAAAAACTGACCACTCACCAGCTGGTCTTTTTATCAACATTACATTAATCTACTGCCTGGGGAGCAACTCTCCAGAATCCAGATCCCTTATTCCTTTGCTTCTTTCATTTAAGTCAAATCAACAAATATGATTAAGGATTATGTGCTGAGTCCTGTCTTAGTTAGGGAGGGACTCGGTATTCAAGCCATCATTTGGACTTATTTCTTCCTGACATGAATGGGGTGACAAAAGAGAGGGGAGAAGATGCTCAGCATAGGGACATGATGGACAAGTCCAAAATCAATATAGCTGCTGATAAATGGGGAGAAGACTATGCTAAAGCCCTTACTTAAATAAGATCCTGAAGCCTATGGCCCTGCCTTCCAGTCAAAGAGCCTAATCAAAGGGGCAGAGGTTTTTGAGGAGATGCGAGGAGCAAGCAGAATGAATGTCCAATGATGAATTTCCTGGGGAAGGAAGGCATGATAGAGAGGTCCAAAGAAAACCAAATCCAAATAAACAGACTGGGACTCCTTATCTCAAAGGTGGAAAGGACCTTAGACAAGTGATCATTTGGCTTTCTTATCTTTCTAGATTCCACTACCCCACTGCCTGCTGCCTCTTTTGGACAATTAATACAAAATAAACACAACCTCTATAGAAAGTATAAGACTCATGTTACACCAGAATGAAATCTAGCACAGAATATCCTTTCTGAGCAATCAAGAAGCTAGTAATTGATAAAATAGCTACTACTGCAATTCTGGGTACAATCTACTCATCTCCTTATGTTTGCATAAGTGGGGATGCTGGTTTGAGGTATTATTTTCCACAGGTAGCTCCCCCATAGTTATCCCCTTTTTTGGTTATCATTCCAGAATCGTATTTGGTTACTAGTCCAACAATAAATTCCTCCATAATCACAAAAGGTTCTTTTAGGTAGAACTGAGGCTAAACTGATGCTATCCCAAGACAAAGCTGTCAAATGCTTTGTGTGTGTGTGTGTGTGTGTGTGTGTATTTATATATTATAGTATATATAAAGATCCAAAGATGAAAGATCAACTTAATCCCTGACTTCAAGAAATATGGACTCTTTAAGAAGGAATATCAAATATGCACAAAAATGTGATGGGGGTAACAGAGAGACCCAGACAATGAAGGGTACTCTAGAGAGACCATTTTTCTCTGTCAAGAATGAGGGAAAACTTCACAGAGAAGATGAAGGCTTTTGATATGGTTTGGTATAACAAAGCACTGGATTGGAACTTTGGGAAATAAAGGATTTTTCCACTTATTACCAATTTGGATTTGTCAAAGTCCCTAACTCTCTTTGGATATCAGTTACCTCATCTGTAAGATGAGAGTTTTGGTCTTGAGGATTTTTTAATTCCCTTTTAGTTCTAAATTCTATGATTCTGTAATGAAATTCAATGGAAAGGATTTCTGTAGGATAAGGTAAGTAGGTAATATGTCTCAGACATGAGAGAGATCCTGGAGGAATGCAGAGACATAGAGCATAAGATGAAAGAGTGGTCATTCAACTCATTTGGATTACATTCTCTCACCTAGTACACCAGCTGTAAAAAAGCATTTTATTTTGTAAAATAGCTCATTAAATTGAAAGAGAGTGTAGAAAGCATCAAGTCCTCCTTCTTCATATTACTGAGAGATGGAAAGTATCTTTCCTAAGGTCGTATGTTGTTTGTTCTACATTTTTTGAAGAGGATCAATGACATTAGAGGAGATGTCTTGGCTTGTGTATGAATTGGACTTAAGTGAGACATAGTTGCACAAAGTCATTAGCTTCACTCTCATTTCCAATTACTCAAGTACAGTGGCAAAACAAAAGTCATAATGACAGACAATGGCCCAGGATGCAGTGGGTGACCTTGATGTCTTCAAAGATGACCAAGCTCTAAGAACTTCACAGAACCTGAATCATCTGCCTTCGTGGCTATTGGTACAAATTGTTCAAATTCACCCATTCCAACTGGGGAAATAATCCCCTAATAAAGGAGCCAATTTAAGCTCATCGGATACCCTCAACCCGGTTTTAACTGATTTGCTGATATGATTTTCTGAGTGATTGCTGCATATACTATAGCTTTTTGGAATCATAGGTAAAAATTGAATGACCTTACTTTACACCTCCTTTCCCTTCACTCCCCAAGGCTAGCACTGCTGATGTGAGGATTTGGTGAGCTCTTTTCAGGGATGTTCACTTACTTTTAAGTGGGTCCACATAGATCAAATAGCAAATTAATTATGAAGTCAAAAGTAGAATATGAATTTCCTGTCTTCCAGACTGGAGTTTGGTTTAGTGCACATACTGACTCTTTCTGATAGTAAGGTAGAACTAAGGAGAGTTTGTGACTGAAAATTATTCCTCTTTTCTCTTCCCTTCTTTTCTTTTCTTTTCTCCTTTTTTCCCTCTTCTCTTCCCCACCTCTATTTAGCCATTTAGAAGGAACAGTTGGGAGATCCATAGAATTATAGCTTTAGAATTGGAGGAACCTTTAATACCAATGAGTTTGTATCACCATCATTTATTTTGTAGATGAGAAAATTGAAGCCCTAATAAGTTATACAATAAGTAACTGATTAAGTATTCAATTATATATACATTATGGCTGCAAATCCTATATTCTCTGCTATCCCATTTAGCTATACTTACACCAACCCTTGATATTAATCATTGAGATATACACATTCTTTTCCTTTCTGCTACCCATAGAATATGAGCTCTTCAAGGATAAGAACTGATTTATTTTAGTTTTTGTCTCTTCAGTACCTTGTACATAATTGGTGCCTATGTAATTAAATTGAATAGTCTGTAAAATTCTTGCTCTTCATTCCCACAACTAATATTACCTCACCCTCCCACCCCAAAAACATACAATAAATTAGGGCCAGGGAATGTAGATTGTATTGTAGACTCTAAGGCTAACTTATAGCCATTTAACCTTGCCCTCATAACCACTTACTCCCCTATCCTCTACCATCAAAGTCAGCAAGAAGTTCCCAATGGTAAGGTTGTTCACATCTTGCATTTCTTCAAAGCAATTTAAAATTTCACACTTATAATGAATGACTTGTACTCTGTTCCATAAAATCATTTACTGTATTAGAGTCTATTAGCTAGCCTGAAATCATGACCCTCATTTAGCAGTTATGGACTGTGGCAACATTTAATCCATAAGAGTTGATTTGTATACCATTTATGATCTGAACCAGATCTCTTAATGTCAAAAATCATAGCTATCAGAATGAATTATGATCCATTAAGAAAGCAAGATCAGCAGTCTCTGATATATGTGTTGTATGAGGGAATGCCTGCTCACAGATTTCCTGGAGAATTGGTTGAGTTTTGCCCAGGAGTTCAGGACCTTATTGGAACTTGGTCACTGTTAAATGGGTGGATCATTAATAAGTTTTAAAATGCTTAGGGAGAAGATGTTAATAATTAGCAGAATGAAGCCAGTTGTGTAGATAGCAAAGTCGCTATTGAGTCTATCCCAGGACAGACTGATCTGGCCATCAGTTTATTCAGAACTTGAAATTCCTTGGAGTTAAGAACAAAGATGGGGGCATTTAGGTACAGAAAGCTCAATGATCAGAAACCTATGGGTGAGAGAACAGAAGGGCTTTCTCAAGCTTAACAGTCCTGTGAACAGATCATATAAAATGCTGTCTGCAAAAGCAGTAGCCAGATACCTTTGAAAACACAAATATTTAGGGCTCTAACTCAGGGTCATTTAATTGGGAGTCAGCTATCATTGGATCAAAGGGTTCATAAATAATAAAAATCTGAGAAATTATTAAATGTTTTTATTCCCCCTGAACAATTAAAGCCACCACCGGATAATGTTTAAAAGTGATCAGCATGGTGGTGTGGAAAGAGTGCTGAATTAGGAGTCAAAGGATTTGGATCCAAATTCTGGCTGTTAATACCTACTCTATATCTCTTTAAGAATCAGTTTCCTCAGCTGTAAAAACGAATTGGGTAGACTACATAACTGTGAAAATTTCTTTTCAGTCCAGGCCTACAATCCAGTAAATCACAGCTTCTTCCCAAGATAAATCTTTGGAACTCTGCAGATAACACCTACCTCCTATAGCAATCAATAAATTAGTAAATTGCAGTGGCTCTTTACAACCACCAGGGGCTTCTACGTGAGTGACTTGGAAATTGGCAGGTGTTTTTTTTTTCCCCCTGTTCTTTTTGAAAATTCCCTATTCTTCTTTACAGAAGTAAATGAAGGGAATTATGTGTCCCTCATTATTTTCTGTTTTTCATTCCCATAATGTGGCATATTCTCTCAAATTGTATTAATGTATGACATTGGAGTAGAAAGAATGTCTTTCTCCTCATAAAGGAAGTACATTATCTTCAATACATTGGAATGAAAGACATGTTTAAAGGTATTCTTACTATGCACCACTCATTGGGCAATTTTTCTTTTTCTTTCCTTTTAAAAAAAAATTGAGCATCTAAGCTGGGCAAGTCAGAATGCTCTGACTTTGTATGGTTACGTATCATTGTTGTTAGAACTGAAAAACATTCCCAAAAGAGGTTCTCTCTGTTCATCACATTTCAGAGCTCAGTAATTCTCTCCTAGACGAAAACCTTTCTCCCCCTGCCAAGTTTGTCCCAGAAGGACATTATATAAACTCTCAAAATAGACATTGAAGCTGAACTTCCAATTAGATCTCTCCTTGTAGTGATGTTTCTTAGATGATATTATAGAAAGTGCCAAGATCTCTCTTAGGACTCAATAAGAGTTTGTAGTAGATGTAACTCTAGTTTATTCCAAATTGTGGCAACTACCTTTGCATTAATGAGTGGAAGGGATGTCAGGAGCTGTAATAGTAAATTAATCATCAGCATTTATATTCACTGAAGTTCTAAAGATTCCTTCAATTGTGAAGTTAAAAGCAGTACCATATATGATTTTATACTAATAAAATTAGAAAGTGAATCTCAGAGAGAGTTTCTCAGAGAAACATGTAATACAGGGGACAAAAGAAATACTATTTTTTGAAAAGCATTCAATTTTATTTAGAACTGGAAGGAATCTCAGACATCATATAGTACAACTCTCTTATTTGACAGATGAGGCAACTGAGGCCCATGGAGGTTAGGTATGACTTCTTTATGGTTAAATAGATATTAAATAGTGGAGTCATAATTTGAAACCAAGATTTTTGACTTCTGGCAATGCATGGATGGACCGAGGGAGGGATGATAAGAAAAATATATCTTTCCTGTCATCCTTAGTATGTCAGAGCACAGTCCTGAAACTCATGTGAAGTTCAGGGACCTTGAGAAAACACAGGATAGCCAATCCTGTACCTAAAATAACTCTTAAAGGCTCATCCAATTCCTTCCCAGCCTGGGAATAGAATGTTATGTAACTTTAAGTCTCCATCCTAAGATATTTCCTATCTCCATAAGAAATTTAACATATTTGACATTTAATTAAGTGCCAATGCTATGAAAGGTCCTGATGATACAAAGATGAGAAAAATAGAAGGAGGAAGGAAGAGAGAGAAATAGAGACACAGAGAGAGACAGAGAGAGAGACAGAGACAAAGACAGAGAGAGAGAGAAAGAGAGAGAGAGAGAGAGAGAGAGAGAGAGAGAGAGAGAGAGAGAGAGAGAGAGAGAGAGAGAGGCGCAGAGGGAGAAATAGAAACAGAGAAAGAGACAGACAGTCAGAAAGGCAAAGACAGAGATGGAGAATGAGAACTTTCTGCCTTCAAGTATCTCACTGAGCATAAATATGAGGTTGCAGGAGTCAATGGCTACCATATTCCTAAACCTTATTACTGAATTGGATTCTTTATTATAAAAATTTTGGACATGGCTAATCTAATGTCCCTTCCAATAATATGATTCACATGTTTTTTTAGGTCATTTTCTTAATCCAAATCTAAATCAAATAATATTATTATCATTTTATAAGACACGGAAAGGTTAAGGGACTTTTACCACAGTCACACAGACAAAATGTGTCAGATACTTGAATTCACATATTTTGACTTTGAATCTAATGCTCATTATACTGCCTTTCATTCTGAATTGCTCTGTTTGTATAACTGTAAGGAAAACATCATAGATTCAGGAAGCACCATGTCCCCTATTTTTCTTTTCTTTTTTTTTAGTAACATAAATGCTTAACTTCCCCAATTATACATAAAACAGCATTTTTTTGTTTATATGTATACATTAATTTTTTTACATATTTCCTTAAAATAGAAGATAAAGGCAAAAAAGTGAATATAAGCTGTATGAATTTATGTTCAATTTCCTAGTTTACAGCTTTGGATGTGGATGGCATTTTCCATCCAAAGTTTGTTGGGATTGCCTTGGATCACTGAACCACTGAGAAGAACCAAGTATTTCATAACTGATCATTGCACAATCTTGCTGTTGTAAAATATATTCCTGGTCCTGTTTGTTTTGCTCAGGATCAAATCATACACATCTTTCTAAGCCTTTCTAAAATCAGCTTGTTCATTTTTTATAGAACAAAAATGTTCTATTATTTTCATATATCATAATTTATTCAGGCATTCCCCAATTCATGGGCATCTACTAATTTTCCAATTCTTTGCCATCACAAAAAGAGCTGCTAAAATATTTTGCACATTTGGGCAAATTTCCCTCTTTTATGATATATTTAAGATACAGACTCACTAGTGGAAGTGCTGGTCAAAGGTTATACACAGTTTTATGGCCTTTAGGCATAGTTCCAAATTCTCTCCAGAATGGTTGGATCATTTCCCAACTCCACCAACAATGCATTATAATGTCCAAACTAGCTCCCTGGAAGGCCTCAGGATCAGCCAGAATCAGGATAAATCAAAGTCCTTGGTCTTTAGGGAGAGAAGTGAAGGAGGCAGACAAGCTGCCACATGACTTGCCAAAGATGTATCCTGGATTCTGGAGTCTGGAATCTCCAGCTTCTCTCCTCATCCTTTTGTCAAGTAACTCTGATCTCTCTCTCCCAATCCTTGCCTATGATTATCTCATGACCAAAACATTCAGCAAGCACCAATGGTGAGGAGAGCCATCACATCACCAGCTCATCTAAATATGTATATAGAGTCATTATCTCACATTGAATAGGTAATTAGCCTTAAGTGCTCTCTTGTCTGATTCAAGCCTACCTTTTTCACAGTTTCAGCCCTCTACATGTCCCACTTTCTTTAGTTTTAGAACACAGATACTCACATCCTCTCTGACTTCTCAGGGAAGTGAGAATCCCCAAAAGGAGGTGATCATGCTCTCCCTGACTTCTCAGGAAAGGGGGAGAAAATATTAAAAAGGAGATGTCACATGTAAAGGGCTGAAACTCTGAGTTGATGCACTGGGGTCAGAAAACCAAGCACTTAAAGCTAATTACCCATTGGACAATACTCTATTAGCTTATGCTTGGAAAATGGCCCTTCCCACTATTCTGTGCTGACTTGCACTCTTTATGGGGCTACATCAGGTTATGTTAAGATGTTATTACAGAATTTGGCTTATGAAGTCTTAACCCCTATGGACTGGAAATCTATAGCAAGGACAAGCTTAGAACCTGGACCAAACTTGTTGTGGCTTTCTGAATATAGTGAGCTCTGTAGGATACAAGCCCAACAAAATATTCAAAGTGGAGTTAATACTCCAATCACCTATGACCAACTAACAGGTGTAGGTTCTTATGCAGTCATTTCAGTACAGATTAATTACTCCACAGCATCATATGAGAAAATGGCTATAGCTGCTATCAAAGTATGGGCTTTTCTCCCTGGTAAAAATGACAAGGGAGAGGCCTTCCCAAAGGGCCAAATGAACCCTTTCCTGATTCTGTGGGACATTTGCAGACAGCTATCATATGAACTAATGGTGAAAATGCAGAAACAGAAATTATGATAAGGCATAATACATAAAAATTGCTAATGAGGTTTGTAGAAGAATTATACTAGGATTACACAAGGATACACCTTTAGAAGAGATCATAAGATGCTGTGCCACAGTGGGTACAAATATCTTTGATACTCAGGCTATAATGCAGACTTCCCAAGATATGAACAGGGTCCCTTTTGACAAGGGACTTCCAGAGAGACTCGTCAATGTTTTTAATGTGGTAAAGTAGGGCATCTGAAAGCTCAGTGTTGGCATAGAGACAGAGTGAGAAAACAGGGTGGGCGAACAAGACCCAATACCCCATGTTCAAAATGCAACAGAGGCTTAATTGGGCATCAGAATGTAGACTGATTCAGGGAAACGGGATGGGGGCCCAGCCCCAGGGCCCAAATTAAAAAAAATATTGGGGCATGAGGGCAGCTGATGCTTCACCCAGAGAGTGCCTAGAAGTTCAGTACCCAGACATGACCAATCATCTAGGAAGCCATCTGATGGGAGAAAGGGATTACACAGGTAATCAGCCAGGAAGCAACCTTATAGGAGAAGGGATTACAATTGTGAAGAATAGAGTTATATGCAGCTGGGACTACTGAGATACCCTCTGGAGAGGTGAAATCTGTTCCTCTCCAGCCTATGGATCCCTTGCCTCCAGGAACAATATGCTTGACCATTTCACCTCTTGAGAGTACTTACAAAACAGTGTCCATCCATACACTGCTGTGGGAAACTGTGGAATGTTTAGATAATATCCCAGTCACAAATACAGATAGACAATGTGTGACTTATCAACCAGGAGAAGTAGTAGCATCAGGTTTACTGATACAAACTCCTAATAGGCAATCTGATGATAGTTGCCCTGATTCTGACTCCAAGCAACAGAATCCAGGAATATTCTAGACTGCAGCAGTTATAGCTGACTATCTATATTAATGGCATACTATTAGAAGGATTGGTAGACACAGATGCAAATCATACAGTCATTAGAGGTGCCAGCTGGCCCAGTCACTGGCCAAAGATTAAGGCAGATACCTATATGTCTGGCATAGGAGGATCAATAGCAGCTGAAGTTGGTGCTACCCTTTGAGATGGACTTTTGAAGAGGTAACAGGATTTTTTACTCCTTTATAGTTGAAAAGATCCCCATCAATCTATGGGGAAGAGACATTTTACAACAGTTAGAATTACAAATGAGTACTACGTCTTTTTAGGCAGGGCTGCTGTTCAAGGCCTGTCTACACTTTCACCTGTTCCTATCCAATGGATATACACCAGTATGAATAGAACAGTGGCAGGTTTTATAACCCACAAAAAGGGCAGTGTCCAGTGCTAGCAGCTACATTATCTTTAGATATATCAGTGCCAGGTGATGTGGAGAGACCCATAAAGTGGTCAATGGAAGGGACCAGATAGGTTAACTGCTTGGGGAAGAGGGTTGCTTGTATTTCCACAGATGGAGAACGAATCAGATGGGTGCCAATGAACCATAATCGCCTTGTCCATTGGAGAGAGATGGAACATACCCTTGAAATGAAGAAGACCCAAGAAACATTGGGTAGTTCTGTCGCTGACTGTGCCCACCACTGAAAGAGCATGGCAGTTATTGCCTTTGACTCAAGGACATCAAAAAATTTTAGACTGCAAAACCCTCAGGAATCATTGGAATCCCTGAGAGATGAAAAGATTGTTGTAGGACTTCAAAACCCTCAGAAATCATTGGATTCTCTGAGACATGATAAGATTGTTGTTGGATTTCAAAACCCTCAGGAATTATTGGAATCCCTGAAACATGAAAATATTGTTGTAGGACTTCAAAACCCTCAGAAATCATTGGATTCTCTGAGACATGATAAGATTGTTGTTGGACTTCAAAACCCTCAGGAATTATTGGAATCCCTGAAACATAAAAAGACTGTTGAGGACTTGAAAACCCTCAGGAATCATTGGATTTCTGAGGCATGATAAGACTGTTGAGGACTTGAAAACCCCCAGGAATCATTGGATTCTTTGAAAAATGATAAGACAGGACTTCAAAATCTGCAGGAATCATTGGATTCCCTAACAGATAAAAAGACTGCTGCAGGACTTCAAAAACTTGAGGGGATTATTAGATTCCCTGAAATGTGAAGCAATGGGCAATAGATTGGGTTTGGACTATCTCTTGGCTGCTGAAGAAGGAGTATGTGTGACAGCCATTTAGATACCCTCCTTCTAGGACTTCTGGAAATCTTTTACAAGACCATGTTGATTTATATTGTTTATTATATCATTACTTGCATGTACAATTCATGTTTGTTACACACCACATTGAGCCTGCACTGGCTGTGGGGAGAGTCATCACTAATAGCTTGTGCATTACTGCTATGTGCTTGTGTACTTCCCATACTGATGGGTTTTTGCATACCTGTTTCTAACAAGACCTTTCAGCCCAGAAACCTACTAGCAATATCTGGCTTGATTCCCCAGTTCCCTCTGGTGCTTTTCACCTCCTTTCCTAAGATGTCAGGTAGGCCCTTCATGAGAAGTCGGGGCAGGGGGGGGTGCTGTGATGACCTCCTTTTAGGGGTTCTCACCTCACTGAGAAGTCAGGGATGGCATGACCATCTGTGTTTTAAAACAAAAGGAAGCAGGAGATGTAAAGGGCTAAAACTCTGAGCTGATGTATTGGGGTCAGACAATCAAGAACTTAAGGCTAATTATCCATTGGACAATACTCTATTATCTTATGCTTGGAAAATGGCCCTTCCCACAATTCTATGCTGGCTTGATCTTTTGATATATACAGAGAATTGTAGGAGGGATAAGGGGATGGAGTAAGACAAGCCAGAGTCACTTTGGCGGTAGAGGAGGAGAAGGAAGGGTGTGGAGGTCTTGTGACCATTTCCTTCACTTCTACTCCTAAAGACCAAGTATATAAAACCCAAGAACTTTTGCTTATTCTAACTCTGGCTGATTCTAAGGTATCCAGGGTTCTAACTCGGTCTTCACAATCACACTCCTCTGACTTCTCAGGAAGGGAGGTGAAAGCACTAAAAAGGAGAGGATTACACCCTCCCAGACTTCTCAGGAAGAGAAATAAAAAACACCAAAGGGAAGCGGGGAGTCAAGCCAGATATTGTTAGCAGGTTTCTGGGCTGAAGGGTCTTACTAGAAACAGGTATACACAAACCCATCAGCATGTGAGGTATTGCACATAGCAATAAAGCACAGGCTAGCAGCAATGACTCTCCCCACAGCTAGTGCAAGTTCAATGTGGTGATTAAAATGAGTGTATCTTCTCCTTTCTTAACCTGAAGAGTTAAGCTGTTCAGTAACAGGATATATTTCTATTCTCAAATCAGCCCTCAAATCCTTGCCTACGATTATCTCACTACCAAACATTAAGCAAGCACCAATGGTGAGGAGAGTCATAACATCACCATCTCATATAAATATGTATATAGAGCCATTATCTCACATTGAATAGGCAATTAGCATTAAGTGTTCTCTTGTCTGATTCAAGCACACATTACACAAGCACACACAGCCCTCTACAATGTATTAATGTTCCAGTTTTCCAAATCACCTCCAATATTTATCATTACCTTTTCCTATAATCTTAGTCAATCTGTGAGGTGGCACTTCAGAGTTAATTTACATTTCTCTAATTAATAGTGATTTAGAGAATTTTTTCATATAAGTATATATGGCTTTAATTTTGTCATCTAACAATTGCTTGTTCATATCCTTTGATCATTTATTAATTGAGGAATGATTTGTATTCATATAAATTTTATAAATTCTTATAGTTCTTTATATATTTTAGAAATGAGGGATTTATCAGAAACATTGGCTATAAATTTTCCCCCCAGCTTTCTGCTTCCCTTCCAACTTTAGCTGTGTTGGGGTTTTGTGGAAAAACTTTTAAATTTAATGTTATCAAAGTTGTTCATTTTGCATTTCATAATGTTCTCTAGCTCTTTTTTGATCATAAATTCCTCTTTTCTCCAAAGATCTCATAGGTTAATTGTCCTTTGTTCTCCTAATGTGTTTATAGTAGTTCAGTTATTTTTCTTAGAAGAGTTCTTTCAAGATTAGAATGCTCCTGAATAGGAACGAGTACAGCAATGTTTTCTGATGAAGGCTAAGCCCTTGGATTGTACCTGAATATTGCAAATAAGGATGCTAGGATTTGAAATAGAACAAAGAGAAGGCATAGATGAGTAATGTATAAGCACAAAGAATCTAGAGATTGTAGTATGTTAGGATTAAAAGGTGATAGGTGATACATCAGCTTATGTTAAAATGTTACTAGATCTTATGAAGTCCTAACCCCGAATGATTGGAAATCCATAGCAAGGACATGTTTAGAACCTGGACAAAATCTGTTGTGGCTTGTGGAGTTTCATGAATTATGTAAGATCCAAGTCAGATGCAATTTGGAAACAGGAGTTAACACACAATTCATTTTTGAGCAATTAGCTGGTGAAGGTCAGTATGGAGAGAATTCAGAACAGATTAAATATACCATGACAGTGTATGAGCAAATTTCTAAGGCTGCAATAAAAGCTTGGGGTTCCCTCCCTGGACAGAAAGATCGGGGGGAGGCTTTCACTAAAATAGAGCAAGGTCCCAATGAGCCTTTTGCAGATTTTGTGGGACGTTTACAATGCAGCTACAGAAATAATGACCAGACATCTGGCTAAGGAAAATGCCAATGAGATTTGCAAAAGAATTATATGGAGATTAGACAAAGATGTTCCTTTAGAGGAGATCATAAGATGATGTGCTACAGTGGGAACAAACATTTTTCACACCCAGACTATGATGAACATAAAAAGACAGGGTCCCTCTTGGCAAAGGACTTCTAGAGAAATTTGTATATGTTTCCAATGTGGAAAAGTTAGGCATCAATGTAGATATGGAGATAGAGTGAGAAGACAGGGTGAGAGAAGACCTAAAACTCCATGTCCAAAATGTCACAAGGGCTTCCACTGGGCCTCTGAATGTAGATTGTTCCAGGGAAATGAGAGGCAAAGCCCAGCTCCAAGATATCAGTCAAAAGATAGGTGGGGCATGATGGCAGCTGAGGTCACACCCAAAGAGCCTTTAGAAGGTCAGGACTCTGATTTGATCAACCAGCAGAAAAGCAATCACATGGCAGAAAGGGATTACCTGATAAGTCAGCCAAAAACAATCAGATTGCAGAAATGGATTACACTTGGGGAGAATACAGGCCTTTTAAAACAACAGGACTGTGTCCAGTGCAAACAGCTCCAATGTGATTGCCAGATGATGAGAAGAGATTTAGAAAGTGGTAAATAGGAGAAAATTAGATAGGTTAACTGCCTGGGAGAGAGGGTTTGCTTGTATTTTATTTTACTTTATTTATTTTTTTATTTTTTTCCAATTTTTAAAATTAATTTCATAATTATAACATTTTTTGACAGTACATATGCAGAGGTAATTTTTTACAACATTATCCCTTGTACTCCCTTCTGTTCTGAATTTTTCCTCTCCTTCCCTCCACCCCCTCCCCCTAGATGGCAGGCATTCCCATACATATTAAATATCTTATAGTAAATCCTAGGTACAATATATAAGTGCAGAAGCGAATTTTGTTGTTGTTGTTGCAAAGGAAGAATTGGATTCAGAAGGTAAAAATAATCTAGGGAGAAAAACAAAAAATGCTAACCGTTTACACTCGTTTCCCAGTGTTCCTTTTCTGGGTGTAGCTGATTCTGTCCATCATTGATCAATTGGAATTGGATTAGCTCTTCTCTATGTTGAAGATATCCACTTCCATCAGAATACATTCTCATACAGTATCATTGTTGAAGTGTATAATGGTCTCTTAGTCCTGCTCGTTTCACTCAGCATTAGTTGATGTCTCTCCAAGACTCTCTGTATTCCTCCTGTTGGTCATTTCTTACAGAATAATAATATTCCATAACATTCATATACCATAATTTACCCAACCATTCTCCAATTGATGGGCATCCATTCATTTTCCAGTTTCTAGCCACTACAAAAAGGGCTGCCACAAACATTTTGGCACATACAGGTCCCTTTCCCTTCTTAAGTATCTTTTCGGGATATAAGCCCAGTAGTAGCACTGCTGGATCAAAGGGTATGCACAGTTTGATAACTTTTTGGGCATAATTCCACATTGCTCTCCAGAATGGTTGGATTTTTTCACAAGTCCACCAACAATGTATCAGTGTCCCAGTTTTCCCACAGCCCCTCCAACATTCATCATTATTTGTACCTGTCATTTTAGCCAATCTGACAGGTGTGTAGTGGTATCTCAGAGTTGTCTTAATTTGCATTTGTCTGATCGATAGTGATTTGGGACACTCTTTCATATGAGTGGAAATACTTTCAATTTCATCACCTGAAAATTGTCTGTTCATATCCTTTGACCAGTTATCAATTGGAAAATGGCTTGATTTCTTATAAATTAGAGTCAATTCTCTGAATATTTTGGAAATGAGGCCTTTATCAGAACCTTTAACTGTAAAAATGTTTTCCCAATTTGTTACTTCCCTTCTAATCTTGTTTGCATTAGTTTTGTTTGTACAAAAGCTTTTTAAATTGATGTAATCAAAATTTTCTATTTTGTGATCAATCACAATCTCTAGTTATCCTTTGGTCACAAATTCCTTCCTCCTCCACAAGTCTGAGAGGTAAACTATCCTATGTTCCTCTAATTTATTTATGATCTCGTTTTCTATGCCTAAATCATGGACCCATTTTGATCTTATTTTAGTATGTGGTGTTAAATGTAGGTCCATGCCTAGTTTCTGCCATACTAATTTCCAGTTTTCCCAGATGTTTTTGTCAAATAATGAATTCTTATCCCAGAAGTTGGCATCTTTACGTTTATCAAACATTAGGTTGCTATTTTTATTCACTATCTTGCCCTGTGAACATAAATTATTCCACTGATCAACTAGTCTATTTCTTAGCCAATACCAAATGGCTTTGGTGACTGCTACTTTATAATATAGTTCTAGATCAGAAGCAGTAATCTAGATCAAAGCATTAATAAGGAGAAGTTTTATATCTCTAAAGGCCTACTTAGATAAAATAGAGAAAGAAAAGGTCAACGAATTGGGCTTACAACTAAAAATGCTAGAAAAGGAACAAATTAAAAAACTCCAGACAAACACGAAACTTGAAATTCTAAAAATAAAAGATGAGATTAATAAAATTTAAAGTAAAAAAACTATTTAATTAATTAATAAAACTAAGAGTTGGTTCTATGAAAAAACAACAAAATAGACAAACCCTTAGTAAATCTGATTAAAAACAAGGAAAGAGGAAAAGCAAATTGTTAGTCTTACAAATGAAAAGGGAGAACTCACCACTAATGAAGAGGAAATTAGAACAATAGTTAGGAGCAACTTTGCTCAACTTTATGCCAATAAATTCGATAACTTAAATGAAATGGAAGAATACCTTCAAAAGTATAGTTTGCCCAGATTAACAGAGGAAGAAATAAATAGTCTAAATAGTCCCATTTCAGAAAAAGAAATAGAACAAGCTATTAACCAACTCCCTAAGAAAAAATCCCCAGGACCAAATGGATTTACATGTGAATTCTACCAAACATTTAAAGAACTAACTCCAATGCTATATAAACTATTTGAAAAAATAGGGATTGAAGGAGTCCTATCAAATTCCTTTTATGACACAGACATGGTACTGATACCTAAACCAGGTAGATTGAAAACTGAGAAAGAAAACTATAGCCCAATCTCCTTAATGAATATTGATGTTAAAATCTTAAATAAGATATTAGCAAAAAAACTTCAGAAAATCATCACCAGGATAATACACTATGACCAAGTGGGATTTATACCAGGAATGCAGGGCTGGTTCAATATTAGGAAAACTATTAGCATAATCAACTATATCAATAACCAAATTAACAAAAAAAAACATATGATCCTCTCAATAGATGCAGAAAAAACATTTGATAAAATCCAACATCCATTCCTACTAAAAACACTTGAGAGTATAGGAATAAATGGACTATTCCTTAAAATAATAAGGAGCATATATTTAAAACCATCAGTAAACATCATATGTAATGACGATAAACTGGAACCTTTTCCAGTAAGATCAGGAGTAAAACAAGGTTGCCCATTATCACCATTACTATTCAATATTGTACAAGAAACGCTAGCCTTGGCAATAAGAGCCGAGAAAGAAATTCAAGGAATTAGAGTAGGTAATGAGTAAATCAAACTATCACTCTTTGCAGATTACATGATGGTATACTTAGAGAACCCCAAAGACCCTGCTAAAAAGCTATTAGAAATAATTCAGAACTTTATCAAAGTTGCAGGATACAAAATAAATCCACATAAATCCTCAGCATTTTTATATATTACCAACACAATCCAAGAGCAAGAGATACAAAGAGAAATTCCATTTAAAATAACGGTTGATAGTATAAAATATTTGGGAATATATCTGCCAAAGGAAAATCAGGAATTATATGAGCAAAATTACAAAACACTTTCCATAAAAATAAAGTCAGATTTAAATAATTGGAAAGACATTAAGTGCTCTTGGATACGCCAAGTGGATATAATAAAGATGACAATACTCCCTAAACTAATCTATTTATTTAGTGCTATACCAATCAGACTCCCAATGGCCTAGAAAAAATAACAACAAAATTCATATGGAACAACAAAAGGTTGAGAATTTCAAGAGAAGTAATGAAAAAAAATAAAATGAAGGTGGCCTAGCTGGTTTGATTGTATTTTAACAGACAGAATGAAACAGATGGAGAAGGACACAGATGGGTAACAACAAGCATCTGGAGAGAGAGAGAAAAAGAGAAAGACCTCAAAACAAAGGAGAAGATCTAAGAAACAACTGACATTGAAAGAGCATGGCTGATAAGGAGACTGTTAAAGAATTTTAAAACCAGCAGGAATCATTGCATTTCCTAACACAAAATGAGACTATTGGAAGACTTCAAAACTTGAAGGAATTATTGGATTTTTGGCACATGAACTAATGGACAATGGGTTTATGTACATGTATAAATTCTCAATTTATGATTATTTGATCATATTATTTGTTACATCATTTCTAGTATGTGTTATGCTACTATGTGTTTATGTAATTTATGTAATTATGTATAATACCACCCATATTGATGGATTTATGTTTCAAGGCCATGACTACCCTATGTTCTAAATCAAAAAAAAGGGGGGAAGGTGTTAGGATTACAAGGTGATAACTCAGGTTGTCTAAACAATTCTCTAGCTCAGAATTCACACTTTTGGTTCAGGCCTTTGAAAGGAGTTTGCACCTTTGGACTTCTGGTGGGGAGTTTACATGTTTAAAGGAGTTTGTACCTTTAAGAGGAGCAAGTTCATTGGTTGAAGTATTTTTCCACAAGCCCTTGAGTTTTCACATGCCCATTCTCTGGGATGATAAAAGAAGACAACATTGGGCCTCGACAAGCAGTCTGGATCGGGGAAGGACAAGAGCTGGAAGAGATTCAGAGCCAGGATTCAGGAAGGAGAGGATTCAAGATTCTACCTTCACTCTGGCTGGAGGCTCCAGAAGCTTCCCAAGAAACCTGCTCACAGAGGAAAAGATTTTACAGAAAAGAGATCTCACAGAGAAGGATTATAATTGAAGAGACTATCAGAACATTACAGTAGTAGTCCTTTCTTACACAAATGCTTTTTTGTAAGCCTTGGTATTTCTCCAATTCCCAGGAATAGAAGGGAGATTGATGTCCCCAGAGGAAACTGATTATAAGAGTTTAGTGTTTTTACTAGGAACCTATGTGGTTCAAAGATGAATGTGTGGTGTACTTTTTAATTTAAAAATGATAACTTTTGTTCTCATATCATATTTATTTCCCAATGCATTTTTCCCTCTGACCCACTCAACATGTCATAATTATGCTACCAAAAAAAAAGAAAGGAAAAAATAAGCAAAACTAATACATCAATTAAATCCTACATATAATATATATATATATATATATATATATATATATATATATATATATATATATATATATATATATATATATATATGCAGTATTCCACATACATAGTCTTCCACCTTTGAAAGAAGAGAAGTACAGTCTTAGATATCTTCTTTGGGATGAGTGCAATAATTAATTATCTTTTTTTTTGGTTTTTGTGTTTTCTTGGTTTGCTTACTTCATATTTCATTAGTTTATCTAATTCTCCTTGTTTCCCTTTATTCTTCATATTAGGAAACATTTTATTCATTATGTATCGAAAGAGAAAAATGTAAGAATGGAAAATGGAGGATTAAACATAAATAAAAATATATAAATGTCCAACTGGTTTGCTTCCTTACTCTACTAGGCAAATACTAGAATATTTCATAAAAATCCTGCCAGATTTTATGGTTTTAGATATGTAGGCTGAGTGCTCCTTCCAAGATGATCCCATTTTGGGGATGATCTCCCTTTACTATAAGTAGCTCTGCTTGTTTTCAAGTCCAGAGAGCATCATACCACCATGGCTTCCTCAAGATAAACTGACTGTTTAAAATCTCACCATCATATAAACTTATTCATTCCTGATACTAAACTTCTTCAGTTTTCTCTTTCCTCTAAATGGAGGTCTAGAGGATAGAACTCTATGTGAACTCCTATTAAAGCCTTCCTTTATAGAGACCTCAAAAGCTTCCAGAAAACTTTCTATTATCTTTCATTAGATTGTAAGCTCTTTGAAGGCAGGGAATTTCTTTTTTTCTTATTATTTGTATCCAAAATAAAAAGCAGAATGCCTGTCATATAAAAAGTACTTAATAAATATTTATTGAATTTATTTAATGGAATTTTGAGATTGTTGATATGTTACATGTCTGCCATTTCAAGATGTGTCCATTTCAATTCAGAAAAGATCAGCTTCAGGTTTGTAAACAAATGATAAATTATTTTGGCCCTTGCTACTCACTAAGTCTAAGTGCAAAGGGTTCATGATCTGTATTATGACACTGATGTCATTCTAAAAATGAAGGAATGTTGGACTTGGCATTGGAGGATAATAGGATCATTGATTTCTAGAACTGAAAGGAACTTTAGAAGCCATATAGGATCAGTCTCTTACAGGTGAAGTAAATTGTGGCCCAAAAAAGTTCAAAAGTTCAATAATTTTCCTTTAGTCACAAAGAAAAAGTATCCAAGTTCATAGTCAAATTCAGTGAATCAAGATCAATAATTTTTTTCATCCTTTTTATATTTCTAGGTTCAAATCCTCCCTCTACTCTTTGGTACAACATTGATAAAACTGAGAAATTTACTTAGCTCCCTGAGTCTCAGTTTCTTTCCTTTTAAGATGAATGGGTTGGACTAGAAAACTTCTCAGGATATCTTCTGCATCTAAGTAGATGATCCTTAAGTAAGAGTACTTTAAAACAGAAATTCAGTTATTTAGTACAAGGTTTGCTTGTTTGTTTATTTATTTATTTATTTTGTTGTTGTTGTAAATACTTAATGCTGACATTGCCAAGGACTAAGCTAAAGTATTCTGGATGTAATCTGTACATTTAAATCAGACTAAACTACCACTGAGAACTCAAAATATTTAGTAAATATTCTCTTAAATCCATAAACAATATTTATAGTCATAATATCATCTTTGAAATATACTTTACCCTCCTGGAACTACTTAAATAATTGTCTGGTTGGCCCTTTGTCTTGTGAAATATGGTATTCTAGGCCCTCTGATCCTTTATTGTAGATATTACCAGACCCTTGGTAATCCTGACTATTGCTTCTTGATATTTGAATTGATTTGTCTGGCAGTTTGCAGTACTTCTTCCTTGAGATTGTAGTTCTGGAGTTCCTTGGTATTTTCCTTGTAGAATCTCATTCTGAATGTTATTGTTGGATTCTTTCGATAAATATTTCTCCCTCTGTTTCTATAATATTTGGCAATTTTCCTTAATGATCTCTTGAAGAATGTTATCCAGGCTCTTTTTCTGGTCACGGCCTTTAGGTAGGCCAATAATTTTAAAATTATCTCTTCTGGTCTGTTTTCCAGGTCAGCTGTTTTTCCAATGAAATATTTCACACTTTCTTCCATTTTTTCATTCTTTTTTAGTTTGTTTTACTGATTCTTACTGTTTCACAGACTCATTAGCTTCCATTTGCACTGTTCTAGTTTTTAATGTCTGATTTTTTTTTCATTTAGCTTTTTTATCTCTTTTTCTATTTGGTTAATTTTACATTTTAAGGAGTTGTTTTCTTCAGATAGTTTTTTCCTTCTTTTTTCAAGCTGTTGACTCTTTTGTGCATACCTCTCATTTCCTTTCTCATTTTTTTCTTCCACCTTTCTTATTTCTTCTTTAAAGTCTTTTATGAACACTGCCAAGAACCCTCTTTGGACTTGAGACCAATTCATATTACTATTTGAGATTTCTTCCATGGACATTTTGTCCTTACCTGAATTGGTGTTTTGGTCTGCCCTGTCACCATATTTTTCTTTGGTCAAGGTTATTTTCTGTTTCTTGCTCATTTCTTTCCTTTTCTTTTGGTATTTACTCTTTTTTGTACTTTTAAAATTGATCTCTGCTCCTGGGGTTGAGGGCTCTGTCCCAACCTTCTTGTGTTGTTCTGAGCCTTGTCTTTGAGCACAGGGGCCCCCATGTGTTTGGAGGGGGTAGCTTTGCTTGCTCTTTCCAGGAAATATTCAGATTTCTCTGAGTTTGCCTTCTGAGCTGGAGCTGGAGGCTGCTCCACTGATTTACTTCTCTACTGAGTCAGGACTGAGGTTGCTGTGATTTGCTGTGATTAAGACTTCTCACCAGTTTTCCCAGAGTTTATCTGAGTTGGGCCCTAATGAGAATGACCTTTCTTGAAGTTTTTCCAGTGTATCTTCAGCTGGAGAGTGGTTTCATTCCAGTAGACTCTGTTCAAAGACTTGATTTCCTTTGTTTTTTTGGAGAAACTGGGACAGCTTAAGCAGCTTCTTGGCTTTAGTCTGCCATCTTGGTTCCATCCCTAGAAACCCATTCCTTAACTTCTATAACTTCCTTCAAATACCAGATAAAATCTCACTTTCTTTGAAAATCTGTTTCTAGTATTCCCTAATAATTGTACCTTCAATCTTTGATTTAATTTAATTTGTATACATCTAATTGACACAGTCATTTTTTAATGAAGTTTCCCCTGTTATTCTGTGAACTCCTTGAGATCAGGGATTATTTCTCATTTTTCTTTATATCATAAGTATTTAGCACTGTGACTGGAACTTAGTAGGTGCTTTACAAGGGATTATTGACTTGCTTACTTTTATTTAAACAGAAAATTCCAGGATTTGACTCACAGATATCCTCTTTGTATCCATTCTCCACAATTCACTTAGTATTTATTTTCCAATGTCACTGTCCTTTCGTTTTTAATCTTATTTTTATTGGTACTTTTAATGTCTACATTACTTTTCTTTCTGATTTTATCCTACTCCTTTCTCTTCCCCTTCAAACCATTTCTTGTGAAACAAAGAAAAAAGGATTAAAAGTGAAAAGAAGAAAAACAATTCTTCAGGAACTCATAAGTACCTTGACCATGTCTGACAGTACATGAAACATTCCATATCACAGTAATAATGAAGTCTTCATCTTAATTTTAGTGAAGTAATAATTCATAATATTTGGGCATCACATTTGTTTAAGTATTTCCCATTAAGTGGACACAAAAAGTTTCTAGCTTTCGCTATATCAAAAAGTATTAGATGAGTATTGTGGTGTATATGGCATCTTTGTCTTTGTCTTTAATTAGCTTAGTATTTATGCCTACAGATGATATCTCTGGGATTCAGTGACATTTTAAATACTTTAAAACATTGCTTCAAATTATTTTTTTTCAACTTGAAACTGCACTGAATGTATTACTATATTTGCATTTCCCTGTCCCCCTAAGGATGACCATTTCACGTATTTCTGCCCTTGCCAATTTTTGGGGTTTGATATGAAGCAATGTTATTTTTATATATTGGTGCAATCTTTCATATGAGTGTTATCAGTTTGTAACTACTCCCTTGAAGACTGTTGGGATTTTTTTTCACTTTCTTGTTCTTGATTTCATACATCTGTATTAGTTCCCAATACTTTTGGGACAAGGTGAGGGATATTGATAGGGGATTTAGACATAATACCTTTATCACAAATAGTTGAAGCAAGATCTTATTTCTCCAAAATCCCCCTTAATTCCCCCAACAACTGTTTCTCTTTTTTCTGGTTGCATTGATTTTGTTACTGCAAAAACTTTATAATTTTCTGTAGCTGAAATTATCTAAATTGTCTTCTATGTCTTCTACTCTATCATTTGTTTGGCTAGGAATTCTCCCCCTAGTCATAGCTGTGAAAGATAATTAGTCTCATTTTCATCTAATATTTTAATATACAGGTTCAGTACAAATTAGAAGTTAATGCCATCAATCTCCAACAATCACTCTGTCTCCCTTCACAGAGAAGTTATCTAAATTAATCATTGGCATACATCAGATTTGTGTGTGCCAATGGAAAAATTCTGATCCCCAGTTCTAACTTCCCAGATTGCTTTGGAGTTGTAGCAGGTATTTCTCAAGATTGTCATTCTGTTTTAAGGGGGCAGTTAAAGTCTCATCTCCCTCCTTTAATTTTAAGTGGGACAAAGTGAGTCTCACAGGATGTACAGGCATGGATGAGTACCAATATAGATAAGAGGTATCTTCTTTAATTTCAAATAATTTCTAAACCTTCCTGTTACTATGGAAGGGATCATATCTTCTCAGATATATTGCTTTTCACCACTTCAATGCCATTCCTCATTTTCTTCTTTACTAACTAAATCCACATATACATATATTTGACTTATGACTCTTCTTTTTACTCATATGGCTACCACTCTTCTTCAGACCCTTATCATCTGGACTATTGCAATAAGTTTGTTATTGTCCTATCTGCCTTATCTATACTACTTCATTCCATCCTTTACTCAACTACCAAAGTGATTTTGCTAAAATTCAACTACCAACTAGGCATCCTATTGACTCTAGGTTCTATTATGTCATCATTATCTCATTCTTTTTTTTACTTCTATTTTTTTCAGTGATGTCAAACTCAAATAGGGGGACATCAAACTACATAAGTAACTTTGTAAGTCACATTTTCATTTAGTTTTAAAATATCATGTTATCTATGTACTTTATTTCCTTAAGTATTTATCAATTACATTTTAATGTGGTTTAGTAGCACTTAGGAGTTTGGTTTTGCATGAGATCTGTGGACCAAGTGCTTGATGCCTCTAACATACATAATCATTAGTAGAGTAACATAAGTATGTTATAAATAAGCAAATATGTGCAAATAGAGGTTCTTGCTTAATTTTTTTTAAATATTAAAATTTGAATAAGCTAATTTTTGCTTTCAGGGTTTTATGATTAAAAATCTGGAAGCAAACAGATTTAAACTAACAGACAATAGATAAAAATTATAAATTTGTAAAGATCTTATTATGCCTGCTCTTCCATCCAAAGCATAGGGTTCATTGTGATGATACTTTTCTCTTTCCCCTTATTTCTAAATATGCTTCTTTGAGATTATTTTAAGAACTCAATGCTGCTTAGTTTGCTAATACTTAAAAAATGTCAAAATAAGTGATTTCTCTTTCATCCTCTCCTCTCTTCTTCTCTCTCTTTATTTCATCACCTTTTGTCAAAACTCACCTCACTTTCAAAGGTCCCAATTACTGTGATGAGCATTACAAAACCTGTGAAGGAAAAATGTGAAAAAAAAAACAAAAACAAAAACATGAAAATGGTTTAAAAAAATGATCTAGCATTTACTTCCTGGAAGAAATCTCCAATTGAAGATAATAAAGAATATCACACCCAAAATCTATATATTCCTGGTGAAAATAAGACACTGAAGTCAGCCAAAAAGAATCCATATGCCAGGGAAACAGAGTCAGAATCATACTAAACTACTCTGCAATGACTTAAAAGACAGAAATGTTGAATATTGGTGTTGCCAAAGGGGAAAAAAGAACCACAAACAAAAATAATTTATCCTGAAAAAGATTAAAAATTCCCAAGCCTTTCTAATTAAAAGATAAAAGCTGAATAGAATTTTAAAATGAGAATGTTATGGGTGAGAGGGACTAGAAAAGCAAATATATTTGAGAAACTGGAAGTGATTAAATGATGATGAACTACTTACATTAAGGTTGGAGAGATACATGAACTTTCAGAATTTTAAGGATCATAGAAAGAACAAAAAACATCAGGCCTTGAAGGATGTGGCCTTGCTTTTTTTTTTTTTTTTTTTTTTTTTTTTTTTTTTTTTTACAAAGGAAAGAAAAGAGTGAGGGAAAAGAATAAAGAAAGAATAAGGGGGAAATGGGAATGGGACTACTAATATTGGATAATTGAAGTAAGGTAAGGAAAAAAATTCAAATATGAAGGAGAGGGCGAAAGAAGCAGACTTTTCATGAACCTTACTATTGTATGAACTAGACAAAGGAGGGATGACCATAACAACACTAATAGTTTGGTATTGTTATATAGTAAATTCAGTAGGGAGGCAGTTGGTAAATGGGGAAGAAGAGAGGAGCATAAAATTGATAAGAGAATGCTGAGATATCTTTGGCTGAAATGCAGCCTTAATACCAACACTATTCCTCCTACCCTCCTCTGATCTCTCTATTTGCTTGGGAGACTCTGAGACTTGAATCATGGTGTTTGGCTGGGAAATTACCACTGTTTGTTACTTGCTAGTAATATTCAAAATAAATCTTAATTTCGGAAGATAAATTAAATTAATAAGCAGGATCAAAAGAAGAGAAAAACAGTATAATAACCAATAATTGGTGTGAGTATTGGATGAAGGGAAGGGGAGACATACTGCTTCACTTATTAATTATTAATGTGGATAATATTCTTTTTAAAAACCATCTTTGTGAAGAGAAAGTGTGCAGATTAACAAAGAATAAAACCATGTGATATGATAGAGAGGGAAGCAAAATTGCTGAGTATAATCATGAATGGGAATGGGATGAAAAAATTTTTTAAAGGGAAGGTAAAAAAAATAGATTAGAAAATATAATCCAACACTATGTTGCTTAAAAGTAACATACTTGAAATACAATGCCTCCTGCATTTCTAATTTGGGGGAATAAAGCATAATTCATTAAGCTATAGCGGGATTTTATAAAAATAATCTCAGACAATGAAAACACAAATAGGCATTGGTAAAAGAGATAAGTTTGAAAAAAACATTATGCTTAAAAGCATCATTAGCTAATGAAATAATACAAATACTTTATATATATACATATATATATATAAACTAGAA
The DNA here is from genome assembly GCF_048593235.1 of Sminthopsis crassicaudata. Classification (NCBI taxonomy): domain Eukaryota; kingdom Metazoa; phylum Chordata; class Mammalia; order Dasyuromorphia; family Dasyuridae; genus Sminthopsis; species Sminthopsis crassicaudata. The sequence continues at coordinate 486,978,639 of NC_133618.1, read as the reverse complement.
TAATCTACATATTTAAAGGGAAGACATAAACAACATAAATATAATAGAAAGAAACCTCAATATGTACCTTTTCAAACTTAGATAAATGTAACAAAAAAGTAAAGAAAAAAATATGGAAGTGCGTAGTATATTAGAAATATTACATTTGGTAAAGTTCTAGCAATTACTGGATGCGCCTGAAGGGAATATACATAGTTTTCAGCAATGTGCTTTATAAATGAGACCATATTGTAGGACATTAAAAACTTATAAACCAGTAGTGTAATGCAGAAATATTAGATTTATCATTTACTGACTACAAAACAATAAAAATTAAATTTAAAAATAGCATTTTCTATAACATTTTAAACAGAGACTAAAATATCATTTTAAAAATATGTGGGTCAAAACCATTACAGGAGAAATAATTTAATCAGACATAGTATAATTTGGGGGATTCTCTCAAAGCAGTTTTTAGGAGAAATTTTATATTTCTAAAAATTGACTGAAATAATCATTTAAGCAAATAATTAACATATAGCAACATTCACAAAAATTCAGCCTTTCTATTACCAAGAAAATCCATCAAAAAGAGATAGAAAAATACATTCAAATCAGAATAACTATAGAATATGTAATCTAAGAATCCATTTAGTAAGATTCTCTCCCATCTATCCAAAATATACCATGGATATGAAATATGTATTTAAAAAAATAAAAAGAAAAGAAAAGAAATCATTGGAAAGTTATAAATTGCTTGTGGTTAGAACATGGTATTTAAATGGCAAGGATAATACTTCCTAAATTAATTTATATTCCTGCCTTATTACTTAAACTATCAAAATGGTATTTTAGAGAACTAGAAATATATATGTGTGTACATATATTACACATATATACACAGTTATATATTATACACATATGACATATATACATGCAAATTTTGATAAATACATTTGTGTATGTATATGTATACACATATGTACATATACATACATATACATATAAGAGTAAATCTATTGGATGAATCTCAAAAAAAGTTAAGAATCTCAAAAAAGAGATTATAGAAAAAAAGTTGGGAAGGAAGGAGGTATAGCAGTGCTAGATATCAAATTGTATTATAAAGCAATAATCATCAAAAATTACCTAGTAATATTAAAAATTAGAACATAAGATAAGTAATCTAATACTATAGCACAGAGTTCACTAAACCCCAACTACTAGAGTAAAGAGTCAATATTCCACAAAATATACGAGGAAAATTTCAAAGTAATACAGGAAAAATCCAGGTTTAGATAAATATCTCATAACACATATCAATTAGTTCCAAATGAATACCGAAGCTATAAAAATTATACCACAGCTAAATTGGAGGAAAGGAATTCCTTTTATGTTTGTTTTTTAAGTTTTTATTGTTCTTTTTTTCTGGTTATACATGTGTATTAACTTTTAAAATACACATTTCCTTATGAATCATGTTGAGAGAGAAAAGTACAAAAGACTCAATAGTAGCACTGCTGGGTCAAAGGATGCTCAATTTTATAATCCTTTGGGCATAATTCTAAATTGTTGTATTGAATGGTTGCATCATCTCACAACTCCATTACCAAAGTATAAGTGTCCCAGGTCTATGCATCCCCTCCAACATTTATCATTCTCATTAATCTTTGCTAATCTGTAAAGTGGTACCTCAGAGTTGTTTTAATTTGCATTTCTCTAATCAACAGTATTTAGAGCATTTTTTCATATGATTATAAATGGCTTTAATTTCATCTAAAACTTGTCTGTTTATATATTTTGACCATTTATCAACTGGGGAATGACTTGTATCCTTACAAATTTGAAGGAGGTTTTTTTTTGTTGTTGTTGTTGTTATTGTTTGTTTGTTTGTTTGCTAGTTTTTTGTTTTTGTTTTTGTTTTTTTTCCCCCTGAGGCAATTGGTGTTAAGTGACTTGCCCAGGGTCACACAGCTAAAAAGTGTTAAGTGTTTGAGCCAAGATTTGAACTCAGGTCCTCCTCATTTCAGGGTGCTCAATCCACTGTGCCACCTAGCTGCCCCTGTATTCTTACAAATTTGACATAGTTCTTTATATATTTTAAGAATGAGACCTTTATCAGAAACACTAGCTACAAATGTTTTTCCAGCTCTTTACTTTCCTTTTAATCTTATTTGTGTTGTTTTTGTTTATGTAAAACCTTTTTAATTTAATGCAATCAAAGTTGTCCATTTTGCCTTTCATAATATTCTCTAGTTCTTCTTTGTAGTTAATTTTTACCTTTTCCAAAGATTTGATGAGTAAATTATTCCTTGCTTTCCTAATTTACTTTTGGTATCACCCTTTATGGCCAAACCATGTACCCATTTTGACCTTATTTTGGTATGGAGTGTAAGATGTAGGCCTATGCCGAGTTTCTGTTATATCATTTTCTAGTTTTCCCAGCAATTTTTGTGAAATAGTGAATTCTTATCACGGAAGCTGGAGTTTGGGGTTTGTCAAACACTAGATTACTATAGTCATTAACTATTTTGTCCTGTAAATATAGCCTATTCCACTGATCCTCTACTCTATTTCTTAGCCAGTACTAAATGATTTTGATGACTGTTGCTTTATAATATAGTTTTAGGTCTGGTACTGCTAGGTCACCACTTTTTTTTTAATTTTTTTCATTAATTCCTTTGATATTCTTGCCCTAAGTAGATTGTTTTGTATAACTATGAGTCAAAGGAAATTTCTTAAGTAAAAAGTAAAACTGGTAAATCTTCTGGGTGAAGATGATGATGAGATAGAAGAGGAAAGAATGGGACAATCCTTCCAAATCTAAATCTATGACCTGTTGATTGAATGTGTTTATAGTGCTTTAAAGTTTACGAGATACTTTATAAATTTTATTTCATTTTATATTTATCACATTCATGTGAAAGACTTGCTACAGATATTATTCACCCCATTTTAAAAAGGAGGAAACTGAGGCTCAGAGATGTTAAGTGACTTGAGAATAAATAAATGTTAGAAGCAAAATTTGAATCCAGGTCTTCTTAACATCAATTCTAGCACCCAAACTAGCCACCTCATTGTCCATTACATTTGAATTCCAATTCTAACCACCACTAAGCTCTGTCCTAGATATATACTCTGTTTTTAATGCTGTAGAGGTTCCACTCCAGTATTACAATACAAACCAATCAAAGAAACCCAAACATATTCCATTGTAAGGGAAAATGGGTTGGAAAAACTGGAGCAAAAAAAAAAAAAATTGAACAAATCTAGAACATTTGCTTTGTGGTTATGTTATTAATTCTTTCCCCCCTAAACCACCCAGCCATTAACCCTGTATGTGCCCTGTAAAAGTAAAGTTGGCAAATATTCTAGATGAGAACAAAAGTGAGGTAGAAAGGATGAGAGTGGGATAAGGCTTATTTAGTTTCAAAGCACTATGAAGGCACCTTTTCAAATAGGTTCGACCCAAATTTGCTACCACATGCTAACTCCTGAGCCTAACTCATAAAGCATGTTGTTTTCTGAGACTTTCCATGTGATACAGCTCTATATATTATATTACACTTATAAAATACCACCAAGCCCCTATGAATTAAAAGATAATTAGTGGTTCAACACACATAAGACATTAGGCTAGAAGTGTCGAAAATGTCATGAAAGACCATAAATCATAGTCTGCTTGCATTGATCCCTTATATAGTTAGTTTTTAAATCATCTCTTTAACACCTTGTAAATGTACAAACAACTACGAACCCAAGGGAAAGTTTAATATGTTTTTCATACATATTTTAATTTCATCTCAAAGTGCTGGCTGCATAAAAATTAAGTCAGACTCACAAAAACTCATTGATTTCTTCTGGATAAAACCCATCTGTCCAAACTAATTTAGAACCTTTTGGAGGTTGTAAAGTTAGTCATGCAACACTGAGGTCATTATGGACATCCTGTACTGTAGGAACTCTAGTGTAATTTTAAGAAGGTAATTTTGTTATATTTACTGTATTTAAATACAGTGCTACTTTTCAGGAACAAAAGCTCCACTGTGTAACTATATTGAAAGCCAACCAGAAGCTGTGAAAAGTGAGATCTGTTCTTTTCCTTGTGATTAATGCACCTTTCTGCCAAAATTGAAACTTCTTAACTGAGCTCATTTAATACAAAGTAAACGAATTCTGCTCTTTGGATTTGATCCTCTAGCTAAGTCCTATAGATAAGGGCTGAACAGTGAATAGCTTTCATTCTAAACAAAGGATGTTTTGATAGAAAGGTCAGAGCTGAGGTCCTTTATATTGTGATAACAGGAAAGGGAAATGACATATTAATGGCCAGCCGAGCCATGGTGGTCTCTGGCCAGAGTGGACCAAAATGAGCAAAAGATGATTTGGACATTAGGTGAAATACACAGAAGATGAGTCACCTTCAGAAGCTTCGAGCTTGTAAAGAAAACATCACAAATGCCATTATCTGTTACTGTCTGCTGGGGATTAAGAATTTTACCTACATTTGAGCTACAGGAAAGTTGAAAAATTATGCTCCTATTGATCTGGACCCAACTCTTCACTCTTGGAGCCAAGCAGAATATTAAGTAGGCAAAACCATGATGAGTCACAGATGTAACAAATGGTGATCTGTAGCTAATTTTTATTATGTTGTAGGCTTTAATTACATGCCAGAACACTTGAATAGGGCAAATAAGTTTAAATGAAGATATTCTCTCTGCAGCAGGCTGCTCTGGGCACATGTTTCCATCATGCTGGGCTGGAGTTTTCTGCACTAGTGGAAGATTTGTCATCTTGGAAACTGTCATCCTCTCTTCTCTCTCACCCTTGTCCCACCCTATATCTTGGCACCTCTAGATAGCAATACAGACCAGATTGTCACTTAAAGGAATTACAAGGCTCTCAGAAAGATTTTTTTAATCCCACCTTTCAAAGCTCCTGATTTCTTTTCTTTGTTCTGGTTTGAGTTTTCCTCTGAGTATGATTGTCTGACTTGTCTCTCTTTCTCACCACCACACTTATCATTATATACTCTAACATGCATGCATATGAGTGGGTCTGTGTGTCTATTTTTGCCATGCTTCTTATTATTTTCAATCTTATTAGTAAAAAAATATTGAACTACTAAAACATGGGGATTAATAATATAGACATCCATTTTTTTTTACTCTGTGTGTGTAACACAATAAAATTTCAAATAGTTATTTCATTCTTATTTGTATCATATCAAAATGTGCTTTCCATATTAATCAAAGTTCGTTGAGTACAAATTTAAGGCAGATTAAGCAACTATGAGTCTTTCCCCAAGATAGGAAATCATAGAGTCTCATAGGTATATAAAGAGCATAATCATTGTATCTATAAGATTAGCATGATCTGTGCTTCACCCCAAACTACTGGATATTCCAGGATAGTCTTGATTTCAAGAAACTAAATAGATTCTATGAGAGGCTTTAGGAAAGGGCTATTCTTTGTTTAATCATGAGTCCTGATTTTTGGTCCTGCAGTTCTGTAGTCATTATTTTTACATATTGTACTGCATTAAAAAAAATCTTTAGTTCTGAATTGTCAGATTCCTAAAAGATGATTCTATAAATCCTCCTATTGTATTGTATTTTATCTATGGTATAAGTAAATAGAACATTCAAAGTCAAGAAGTCCTAGGGAAATAAGTATTTCTTCCTGACTACTAGCATTTTAGAGACTGTTAAGATACCTTTTTTTAGGAACTAATCATAAAGTCACAGATTTAGATTTGAAAGGGACAATGGAGGGATGAAGTCCAATTCTTTCATTATACAGATGAGGAGACTCAACTCAGAAATATTAAGTGCTTTGTCCAAGTCTTAGTGTCTGAGGTAGGATTTGAACATATTTCTTCTTGACTTTGAATGTTCTATTTACTTATGCCATACTACCTCTTGAAGCTCCTAGTTGTAAGATAAAATAGATGTTGACCCACATCTTAACTTATATCAAGTTAGACAAGATAAATGCTAGTTGAGCCTACTTAATATATGAGTAATGTACAAAACTAAACTTTAGGAGCTTATATAACAATTATAAAATTATAAAACAATTCATACTGAAGGCTATTAAATCTCATTTCTAACATGGTGGGGAGAAGCTTTAGGTATGGAACGCAGTATAGAATATCAGAGTTTTTTTCAATGTTTTGGTTAGTTTTGCTAATTTTCTTTTCTTTTTTTCCCCTTTGCATAAAGGATGGTTTCTATAGGGAAAGGGGAGGGAGGGTGATACACAAGGTGATAGAAAAACAAGATATAGCATTTTGGTTAAGAGGTTAAGAAAACCAAACAATTTCTGGCAAAAACCATAGATATGATTTAAGTATAGATAGTTGAACAAAAGTAGAAAAAGTAATGTTAATCCCCCAAATTTCAAATCTATTCCACATTTTAAAAATTTGTATATAGAATGTTGACTGATTATTGTAATCCCATTTATTCTTTACTTTAGAGCCACAAAATGTAAATACTTTTCTTTTTTCTTTTTTATTTTTTTCCAGTCAAATCTTAGCTAAGCATGTTGCTGTTGAAACTTAGACACAAAACAAAGATATCAGTGGATGTTCCTTCCCTGGTTACACCCATTAATTCTCTGTCTCTTCAATTTTTTTTTTTAAATCAATTATCTTTTACCTGTAACCTTTTAATTCTTATATGCAATCAGGTCATGTAGTCAACCTTCATAACATCTCTCCAATCTGTTCCTTCCTTCTCAGTTCTTAGGACCACCACCCAAGTACTGTCTGTGACATCCTCTCATGACTTTCTTTTTTATATATATTTTAATAGTTTTTATTTACCAAATATATGCATGGGTAATTTTACAACATTGAACAATTGCCAAACCTTTTGTTCTAATTTTCCCTTTCCCCTTCCTCCCCCCCCCCAGATGGCAGGTTGACCAATACATGTTAAATATGTTAAAGTATAAATATATACAACAAATATACAATAAAGTATACAATATATGTATATATGTCTAAACAGTTGTTTTGCTGTACAAAAAGAATTGGACTTTGAAATAGTGTACAATTAGCCTGTAAAGGAAATCTAAAATGCAGGTGGACAAAATTAGAGGGATTGGGAATTCTATGTACTGGTTCATAATGATCTCCTGGAGTTCTTTTGCTGGGTGTAGCTGGTTCAGTTCATTACTGATTAATTGGAACTGATTTGGTTCATCTCATTGTTGAAAATTGCCACATCCATTAGAATTGATATTCATATAATCTTCCTGTTGTGTACAACGATCTCCTGGTCCTGCTCATTTCACTCAGCATCAGTTCATGTAAGTCTCTCCTGAAATCATCCTGTTGGTCTCTCATAGCTTTCTAATAGATCTTCCTATTTCTAGTCTCCTCACTCCCATTTTTTCCTTGATATTGCTATCAGAATAATCCTCCTTAGATTTATATTTATTACCTCAGCCATCCACAGGATACAGTCCATATCATATCATGTATACCATAGATACAGATACCATAACTTTTTCTATCACCCTTGAACATTTCATTCTTTGTGATCTTGAAATATCCATTTATAATCATAATCACCTTTCTGGCTTCTGAACATTTTTTCCATTCTCATCAAGATATCTATTTTTTTCAGTTTTTTAAAAACTCACTCTGATTCTGATATAGCTTTTTTCATAGTTTTTAACCTCTATTTAACTAGATCAAATAGGTACTGCCCTTTACCCTTAAATTCTTTTCCTTTCTCCTGTCCCATTACCATTCATATTTTGCCAACACATAAGCCGTGATCACTATAGCAAGTCTTTCACAATCTTACTTGAAATCTTTTCAATCTTCTACATTATTTCCCTTCCCAAATTAATTTTTTCAACCAAAACAAATTCTTACTATTTTTTGCTTGACACTACATTTTTTATTTCGATGCTTTCTAAATCCCAGAACTCATTCCCTCCTTACTTTTGTTTTTTATAGTACCTTTTTTTTTTTTAAATTCAGTTCAAGCACCACCTTCTATATGAAGCTTTTGTTTGATCTTTCCTAGCTACTTTTCACCTAAATTGCCCATGCATTTATTTTACATATATTTTGTATATGTATATATTACACAAAAAAATATATGTTCCTTGAGGTCAGGAAATGTTTCAATTTTGTCATTGTATCTCCAGGGCCAAACACAGTGCCTGGAACATAGTAGACACATAAATGATTGTCAATTGATTCGTTATTCATTTATTCCTATTTTGGTTTTTCTAAATGATTTCACATGAATTGTGTTCAGTGTCATTGATACAGATTAATTTTATCTAATCTTATCTAGGTCATCAGTATTACCTAGCAATCCTTTTATGTTTCTCTAATTGATTGTCTACCAATTCATTGAAGTAACTATTTCAAACCTTCTCTCTTTATATTCCCTGCCTCCATTTCTATACATAGGTTTCCCCAAAGATGATCTCATGTTCTATTTTACTAAGAAAATTTATACTATCCATCATTTGGTTCTTCTCCTTTCACTCATAAATCCTAATACATCTTCAGTGATCCTCTTTTTCTCTTTTTCCATTTTTCTATGAAGTACTCTTTTGCTTTAGAAAAGTAAATCTTTCTACTGGCATCCTGAAAGAATGAAGTATTTGATAAATCCTTCATCTCTTATTCATTCATTTGTTTGTACATTGATACTATGTATTTCTACCTTCTTTGAAAGTTTTCCCTATTGCTTATTTTCTCTCTCTCTCTCTTTCTCTCTCTCTCTCTCTCTCTCTCTCTCTCTCTCTCTCTCTCTCTCTCTCTCTCTCTCTCTCCCCCCCCTCTTCTCTGAAAATTCCAGTACTTCAGTATTGCATACATATAATATGTACTAATAGCTCTTTCCTTAAAAAACAAACAAAAACTTCCCTTGACTGTGCCATCCCTTCAACTTAGAGTTTGCATTCCTCATCAATTTTATGTCAAAACTGTTACAAATAGCTCTCTGCATTTGCTGTCTCTACCTTCTCATCTCACACCCCCCTTTTTATTCCACTTTAATGTGTCTTTTACCTGTTTCACTTGACTTTCCCAAAAGTTACCAAAGATTTTTTGTGGTAAGCATTTCTCCATTCTCCATTCTCCATTCTCAAAATCCATGAACTTTCTGCAGTTTTCAATCAAGGTGATGATACTCTCTTTCCAGGAAATTCCTTTCTTTCTTGGTTCCACTGACACCTCTCACCATTTCCCTGACTGTATAATGGTTTATTTTCAGTCTCTTTCGTTGGATTATAATCTATCTCTCATCAATTAAGTCAACATCCCTGGAGTTCTATATTTAACTTTCTTCTTTCTCTATACTTGCAATGACTTTACATTAGAATCTATGAATTTAATTCATATCTCTTCTGATAAGAATTTCCCACTCGCCCTAGTATTTATCATAGTATCTGATACATCTCAAACATTTAATAAATGCTTATTGATTCATCAATTGATTTTACACATGGTTTCTCATCTTTCTGATCAGCTCTAGCCATGTCCTACATCAACAAATGCATATTAGGTATTAAACATCCCCACCTGGCCATCCCCTAAGAATCACAAACTCAATATGCTCCAAAAAGAACTTCCAGTGTCTAAGGTCATTTCAATCTTGAAGCTTTCCTTGACTCCTCTCTCTCCATCATTACCCCACATTTAATCAATGGGTCCCAAATGACTCTCACATAACAAAATTCTTGTGTCTCCCAGTTTAGCTTCCACCTACTGTTTTTCTTTATATTAAGTCAAATTGGACAATTATTTCTTCCCTAAATTCGACATTCCATAACTTGTTTCAGTTTTTGCGTAAGTCCTCCCTCATATTTGAAATTAATTCACTCTTTTTTCTTCTCTTTGCAGAACTTTTGCATTCCTTCAAAACTCAGCTTAGATATCACTTACTCTGTGGTGCTTCCTCTCAACCTAATACTCCACCCAGCATTTGTTAGCATCTTCTATTTCTCAATTTTCCTAGTAATTTTAATCTGATTTATATTTCATGCCCTTGCTTCCTTCCCATTTATTGTACTTATCTGTGTATACATTATACTGTCTAATGTTAAAAAAAAAAAAAAAAACTCTTCTAATTCTCTTTTTGTCTTAACATTCTAAGCACCTAACACAGGATTTTTGCATTTATACAATACTTGTCCAAATTAATTGAAATGAATCAAATACATGGATTTGGAATTGGATCCCTATATCTATTATACTTCTTTGAATTGTTAAACATTCAAAGCTGTCCATAATCTCATTCTGTCTTACTCTTCTACCCTTGCCATATTACTTCTTTTAATGTACTCAATGACCAAGACAAACTAGAGTATACCTTTATAATCTTATCCATTACTGCCGTCCTCCTCTTTTTATACCATACTCCCCCCTCATATGCTCAACAATCCAGAGAAACTGTCCTCCTTTGGTGTTTTTTGTACATGACACTGTCTTTTCTGGCTCTGCAGTTTTCCAGGCTATCCTTTATGCCTAGAATGCTTTTCCTCCTTATCACTGCCTCTTGGCTTCCCTGGTTTCCTTTAGGATGGTTTCCTTAAGTAAGGTGTTACCTTCTACAAGAAGCCTTTCCCAATCCTTTCTAATCTTTTTATCTTCCATCCAAGATTATCTCCAATTTATCTCCAATGTATTTTATTTTTGTACATGGGTTGTTCTTTGTGTGCTCCTTGAGGTCAGGGAATGTTTTGGTGTTGTTTATTTATTCCTTTTCCCTGTCTTTTTATCTCTGACACTCAAAACAGTGACTGGCACAGAGTAGGTACTTAATAAATGCTAGGGGACTGACTAACCTCTCTCAAATCAAGCATAGTAGGCATCAAATGTTCATTGAATGGTTCATTCAGTAAACTGAATCTCATACCTCTGAGAAAAAATTTTAGTCATGGGAAAAATATAACATGGGAGGAGGGAAAATCTGATTAGATGAGCCCATGAAAATTAAAGTTCTTTAGTTTAATAAACAATTTCTGTGAAAAAGGATCAGGGTCTAAAATATGACCCAATTTTGAATGAAGCTTAGAAGAGATTACCAGGGATACTCAGGTTGGCCATTAATGAGGTCATGGGTACAGCCAAAGTATCCATAATATCCAGCTAATTCATTGCATCTAACTGTTCTCTTAATTTTTATGTATCCATTTCATTTTGAAATTGTAATAAAACATTCCAAGCAGTTCATTTCTGGGTAATTAATCCACTTGTTAAGCCTCTTAAGGTCTGAGGTATGATACATGTGAATTAGGCATGCATTGGAAATCATAATTTTATATTTAATTGATAAATCTCTGTCATACTTTCAATTTAAATTGGACTCTGGGAGATGCAGGAGCCAAGAACTTTTTGTGCTGTTAGAATAATCATTCAGTCCAACAAGTTAGAAGCAGCTTCTGCTTCCTTTACAGTGTTGGACTCATTAATTGTGGAACCTCTGTTTTTTTAAATTTGGATTAATCAGTAGGCAGCAGATTTCTTGTTCTAAAATGATCAGTATAAGATTCTTTGGGGACTCTGAAACGAATGAGTCAACCTTTCTAACCCTATAGAAATTAACTAAAATTGAGCTATCTAATCTGAATGTAGTTAGATTTTTATTTATTTTTTATTAATTTTATAATTATAACATTTTTTGACAGTACATATGCATAGGTATTTTTTTTTTACAACATTATCCCTTGTACTCCCTTCTGTTCTCAATTTTTTCTCTCCTTCCCTCCACCCCCTCCCCCTAGATGGCAGGCATTCCCATACATATTAAATATCTTATAGTAAATCCTAGGTACAATATATAAGTGCAGAACTGAATTTTGTTGTTGTTGTTGCAAAGGAAGAATTGGATTCAGAAGGTAAAAATAATCTGGGAAGAAAAACAAACAAAAAATGCTCACAGTTTACACTCATTTCCCAGTGTTCCTTTTCTGGGTGTAGCTGATTCTATCCATCATTGATCAATTGGAATTGGATTAGCTCTTCTCTATGTTGAAGATATCCACTTCCATCAGAATACATTCTCATACAGTATCATTGCTGAAGTGTATAGTGATCTCCTAGTTCTGCTTGTTTCACTCAGCATTAGTTGATGTCTCTCCAAGCCTCTCTGTATTCCTCCTGTTGGTCATTTCTTACAGAATAATAATATTCCATAACATTCATATATCGTAATTTACCCAACCATTCTCCAATTGATGGGCATCCATTCATTTTCCAGTTTCTAGCCACTACAAAAAGGGCTGCCACAAACATTTTGGCACATACAGGTCCCTTTCCCTTCTTTAGTATCTTTTTGGGATATAAGCCAGTAATAGCACTGCTGGATCAAAGGATATGCACATTTTGATAACTTTTTGGGCATAATTCCAGATTGCTCTCCAGAATGGCTGGATTCTTTCACAACTCCAGCAACAATGTATCAGTGTCCCAGTTTTCCCACAGCCCCTCCAACATTCATCATTATTTGTTCCTGTCATCTTAGCCAATCTGACAGGTGTGTAGTGGTATCTCAGAGTTGTCTTAATTTGCATTTGTCTGATCAATAGTGATTTGGGACACTCTTTCATATGAGTGGAAATACTTTCAATTTCAGCACCTGACAATTGTCTGTTCACATCTTTTGACCATTTATCAATTGGAGAATGGCTTGATTTCTTATAAATTAGAGTCAATTTTCTGTATATTTTGGAGATGAGGCCTTTATCAGAACCTTTAACTGTAAAAATGTTTTCCCAATTTGTTACTTCCCTTCTAATCTTGTTTGCATTAGTTTTGTTTGTGCAAAACCTTTTCAATTTGATATAATCAAAATTTTCTATTTTGTGATCAATAATGATCTCTAGTTCTCCTTTGGACACAAGTCTGAGAGGTAAACTATCCTATGCTCCTCTAATTTATTTATGATCTTAATCTTTATGCCTAAATCTTGGATCCATTTTTATCTTTTCTTAGTATGTGGCATTAAATGTGGGTCCATGCCTAGTTTCTGCCATACTAATTTCCAGTTTTCCCAGATGGTTTTGTCAAATAATGAATTCTTATCCCAGAAGTTGGGATCTTTGGTTTGTCAAACATTAGATTGCTATTTTTATTCCCTATCTTGCCCTGTGAACCTAGCCTATGCCACTGATCAACTAGTCTATTTCTTAGCCAATACCACATGGTTTTGGTGACTATTGCTTTATAATACAGTTCTAGATCAGGTACAGCTAGACCACCTTCATTTAATTTTTTTTTCCATTATTTCCCTTGAAATTCTCGACCTTTTGTTGTTCCATATGAATTCTGTTGTTATTTTTTTCTAGATCATTAAAATAGTTTCTTGGGAGTCTGATTGGCATAGCACTAAATAAATAGATTAGTTTAGGGAGTATTGTCATCTTAATTATATTCGCTCGCCCTATCCAAGAGCACTGAATGTCTTTCCAATTATTTAAATCTGACTTTATTTTTGTGGCAAGTGTTTCATAATTTTGCTCATATAATTCCTGACTTACCTTTGGTAGATAAATTCCCAAATATTTTATACTATCAACTGTTATTTTAAATGGAATTTCTCTTTGTATTTCTTGCTGTTGGATTGTGTTGGTAATGTATAAAAATGCTGAGGATTTATGTGGATTTATTTTGTATCCTACAACTTTGCTAAAGTTCTGAATTATTTCTAATAGCTTTTTAGCAGAGTCTTTGGGGTTCTCTAAGTATACTATCATGTCATGTGCAAAGAGTGATAGTTTGATTTCCTCTTTTCCTACTCTAATTCCTTGAATCTCTTTCTCGGCTCTTATTGCCAAGGCTAGCGTTTCTAGTACTATATTGAATAGTAATGGTGATAATGGGCAACCTTGTTTCACTCCTGATCTTACTGGAAAAGGTTCCAGTTTATCGTCATTACATAAGATGTTTACTGACAGTTTTAAATATATGCTCCTTATTATTTTAAGAAATAGTCCCTATACTCTCAAGTGTTTTTAGTAGGAATGGATGTTGTATTTTATCAGATGCTTTTTCTGCATTTATTGAGATGATCATATGGTTTTTATTAATTTGATTATTAACATGGTCTATTATACTAATAGTTTTCCTAATATTAAACCAGCCCTGCATTCCTGGTATAAATCCTACTTGATCATAAGTGTATTATCCTGGTGATGATTTTCTGAAGTCTTTTTGCTAATATCTTATTTAAGATTTTAACATCAATATTCATTAAGGAGATTGGGCTATAGTTTTCTTTCTCAGTTTTCAATCTACCTGGTTTAGGTATCAGTACCATGTCTGTGTCATAAAATGAATTTGATAGGACTCCTTCAATCCCTATTTTTTCAAATAGTTTATATAGCATTGGAGTTAGTTCTTTAAATGTTTGGTAGAATTCACATGTAAATCCATCTGGTCCTGGGGATTTTTTCTTAGGGAGTTGGTTAATAGCTTGTTCTATTTCTTTTTCTGAAATGGGACTATTTAGACTACTTACTTCTTCCTCTGTTAATCTGGGCAAGCTATATTTTTGAAGGTATTCTTCCATTCCATTTAAGTTATCGAATTTATTGGCATAAAGTTGAGCAAAGTTGCTCCTAACTATTGTTTTAATTTCCTCTTCATTAGTGGTGAGTTCTCCCTTTTCATTTGTAAGACTAACAATTTGCTTTTCCTCTTTCCTTGTTTTTAATCAGATTTACTAAGGGTTTGTCTATTGTGTTGGTTTTTTTATAGAACCAACTCTTAGTTTTATTAATTAATTCAATAGTTTTTTTTTTACTTTCAATTTTATTAATCTCACCTTTTATTATTAGAATTTCAAGTTTCATGTTTGTCTGGGGTTTTTTAATTTGTTCCTTTTCTAGCAATTTTAGTTGTAAGCCCAATTCGTTGGCCCTCTCTTTCTCTTTTTTATGCAAGTAGGCCTCTAGAGATATAAAACGTCCCCTTATTACTGCTTTAGCTGTATCCCACACATTTTGGTATGATGTCTCATTATTGTCATTTTCTTGGATAAAGTTATTTATTATGTCTATGACATATGACATATGATTTGCTGTTTTACCCAATCATTCTTTAGTATAAGATTAATTAGTTTCCAATTGCTTTTTGGTCTATTTTCCCCTGGCTTTTTATTAAATGTAATTTTAATTGCATTGTGGTCTGAAAAGGATGCATTTACTATTTCTGCCTTACTGCATTTTATTTTGAGGTTTTTATGCCCTAATATATGATCAATTTTTGTATAGGTTCCATGAACTGCTGAGAAGAAAGTATACTCCTTTCTGTCTCCATTTAGCTTTCACCAAAGATCTATCATATCAAACTTTTCTAGTGTTCTATTTACCTCTTTGACTTCTTTCTTATTTATTTTGTGGTTTGATTTATCTAATTCTGAGAGTAGAAGGTTGAGATCTCCCACTATTCTAGTTTTGTTGTCTATTTCTTTTTTGCAGCTCTCTTAATTTCTCTTTTAAGAATTTAGATGCTGCACCACTTGGTGCATATATGTTTAATATTGACACTGCTTCATTATCTATGCTACCCTTTAGCAGGATATAATGCCCTTCCTTATCTATTTTAATTAGATCAATTTTTGTTTTTGCTTGATCTGAGATGAGGATGGCTACCCCTGCTTTTTTGGCTTCACCTGAAGCATAGTAGATTCTGCTCCACCCTTTTACTTTTAGTTTGAATGTATCACCCTGTTTCAGGTGTGTTTCCTGTAACAACATATAGTAGGATTCTGGCTTTTAATCCAGTCTGCTAACTGCTTCCTCTTTATGAGGGAGTTTACTCCATTCACATTTATGGTTAGAATGACTAATTCTATATTGCTTGCCATCCTATTAACCCCTGCTTATGCTTTTCTCCTTTCCTTCCCTCTTACCCCCCTACCCAGTAGTAAACTTGTGAACACCACTTGTTTTTCACAACCCTCCCTTTTTAGTATCCCTCCCCACCTTAAAGTTCCTCTTCCTATTTTATCCCTTTTTCTCACAATTTCTGAATTCCCTTCCCCTTAGCTTACTCCTTCCCTCTCACTTTTTAATGAAGTGGAAGAAGTTTCACCATAAATCGAACATGTGTATTGATTCACACTATGTTCATCTCCCTCCTTTCTTTCTCTCAGATATAATAGGTTACCTTTGCCTCTTCATGAGATGTAGTACCACCACTTTGCCCTTTTTTATGATATAATTTCCTTTCCACCTTTAGTTTCTAGGACAAATTATACATGTGTTCTTTACGTATCTTTATGGCAGAAATATAGCTCTCAAGATTTCTTTTTACCTTTTTAGAAATCTCTTGAGTTCTGTATTTGAAGATCAAACAGTTTGTGTAGGTCTGTTTTTTTTCATCAAGAATAGATGGAATTCATTTATTTCGTTAAATGCCCATCTTCTTCCCTGGAAAAGGATGCTCATTTTTGCTGGGTAAGTTATTCTTGGCTGCATGCCAAGTTCCTTAGCCTTTCAGAATATCATGTTCCAGGCCCTTTGTTCTTTTAATGTGGATATTGCTAGATCCTGTGCTATCCTTATTGGGGGTCCTCTATATCTGAATTGCTTTTTTCCAGCAGCTTCCAGTATTTTTTCCTTCATCTGATGGTTCTTGAACTTGGACACTATATTTCTTGGCGTTTTGATTTTAGGGTCCCTTTCAGTAGATGATCAATGAATTTTTTCAATGTCTATTTTACCCTCTGTTTCCAAAATGTCTGAGCAGTTCTCTTTGATAATTTCCTGGAAAATAGTGTCCAGGCTCTTTTTTTCCTCACATTTTTCAGGGAGTCCAATTATTCTCAACTTGTCTCTCCTGGATCTGTTTTCCAGGTCTGTTGTCTTTCCAATAGGGTACTTACATTCTTTTCAATTGTTTCATTTTTCTGGTTTTGCTTGACTACTTCTTGGTTTCTCCTTGATTCATTCATTTCTACTTGTTTGAGTCTAATTTTCAATGATATATTTTCTTCATTCACTTTTTAAATATCTTTTTGTAATTGTCCAATTGAGTTTTAAAGTGAGTTTTTTCTTCTATGTGATTTTTTTCAATTTCATCCCTTTTATTTTTTAGAGAGCTGTTTTCTTTTTTCAGCTCACTAATTTTATTTCTCAATGACTTGATCTCTTTATCCACTCTGGATGACTTCTCCAGACTCTCTTGCCAAGCTTCCCTTTCCTTTTCCCATTTCTCTTCTAGCTCTCTTGTGAGAGCCTTTCTGATTTCCTCTATGAGATTCTTTTGTATTGAGAGCAGCTCATATCTCCCTTAGGGGATTCCTCTGGAGACAATCTGCTTTTGGTCTCCTCAGTATTTGAAGTCTGCTCTCTCTCCATACAGAAGCTATCAATGGTTAGAGCCCTTTTGAATTTTTTGTTCATTTTGTCAGAGTGGGCATCAGAGAAAACAAATTGACAAGAGAAACAATTGGTCTGTTTCTGGGGGAGGATGGGGCTGATGGTGTTACCAAACCGAGCTTCCTCTTCAGACTGAGGGAGACAGTAGTGAGGCACTAACAGGACAGTGATGGCTGTACTGGGTCTGCGCTCTGAGGTTCTGAGAACACTCTGAATCACTCCCGGTGGGGGTGGGGGTGGCCGGGTCCCAAGAGACGCTAGCTTTTGGGGTTTTATTTTTCATTTCCAGTGTACCCTTTCCACTGCTCCTAGCTTGCTGCCAAGACGGAATATCCACACTGGGGAAAAAGTCTTTTTTGGCAGAAATGGCATTGATCGCACCCCTCCCCCCTCGGGTCCGAGCTGTGTAAACTGCCTGTCTAGCTCTCACTGCCTGCCCTCAGTCTGCGCCCATTCTTTTCGACTCTCCCCCAAGCAAACACAGACCTTCTCTGGTGAATGTCAAGGATTTCTACTGTTGGTGATTATTTTTGGGTTTCTTTTCCGGTCAACCATTAATTCCGAGGCTTGTCATGAAGTAAGTCCTGAGAGAAAATTTGGAGCTCAAGCAGCTATCTGCCTCTGTGCCACCATTTTGGCCGGAAGTCTTGTAGTTAGATTTTTCTAGGTTTTTTGAATAAACAATCATGGTACCCAATCTTGACATTATCATTTTTTTCCCAGGAAGATATGCCTTTCTATTTTGATTCTCAGCACTGTCCTAGTGTCAATGATCTACTCTTTAAATACATGACAATGAATTTAGATATGAAAGAGAACTTAGAAGATCTAATTCAAATTTTTCATTTTATAGAAGAGTATAATAAGGTCACAAAGTAAAATGATTTGCTTAGGGTCACATAGGTAGTAAGCATCAGAAATGGGGGTAAAGCTATTTAGGTTTATCTATTCTAAATTCAAAAGAGTTAATCCACATGCCTTTTCTTTAATTAATTTTTGTTGAATCATCTAAATGTTTATGCAGATCTGTAAGAGCTGCTTAACATCTAAAGGCCATTTTCATCCTCTTTAGTAAATTTAAAAATAAAAATTCCCCTTCATTAGAAATAGGAAGCTACATTTTGCCAAAAGTAAATAGACTTGAACTCCAATAGGCTTGAGTTCTGCTCAGTACTCAGAAACTATGAAGTTTGATTAGGTTCTAAACTTGGCAATAAGAATTTTTCATTCTCTTCCTTCTGCCAAGTCACGTAACAGCACTAACCCCAACTCTAGGAAGTCTAATTACCTACATGGTGCTAGTGGAACATACAGACAACACAACCTCCTGATTTATTTTATTGGAGGGAAAAACACTTTACCCTCTATAGCCATTATGAGAACTGCAACATCAAAATTTGTCTAATACCTTTTTAGAACCTCACTTTTGTTGACTCATCATTGAAGAAAAGTTACTTGTAGATTTCAGGATGTTTGTATCAGGATATATCAGGAATGGGAAAGGAAGATTAAGTATTTCCTCTGGAATTGGCAACAATCATTTCAGTCCTCATTTCGATCCTAAAAAAGCCTAAACTTTTTGATATATCTTCTGAAGGCTAGACTAACACACACACATGCATGCATGTATCAGAGACTTTAAATAGAAACAAAAGTATTGGCAATATATTTTATATCTAGGTAATTCTTCAATAGAAGTCACCACACCACAGAGTTCAAGACTAGAAGTATTCCTTAAATTCCAAGTAGCAAATGTACAAAATTATAAAGCATCTACTTCTTCTCATGTTGCTTCTCTCTATTAAATTTCTTAACAACCAAGCTGTCTTGAGCTGACAATGTCACTTTGTGGCAATGGCAATGATCGTTTATTTTTAAAAGTTTTCTTTTGTTTTTATTTCTTTCAGTGTTTAAATATATTCTCTCTCTTCCTTTGCTTACATTAATTGTACACACTTCTCCAAAAGTGAAAGGAAATCAGAAGGGGAAATAGGTTTAACAAAACTAATCAATGAATCAACTCTGTCTTACAATATTAGATATCCACAGTTCCAATCCTATCCTCATCCAAAAAGAGTGATAGAATAACTATTTTCTTGTTTTCTCTTTGCATATAATTTTTGATATGGTATTTATGTAGCTGGTATTTCTTTAGCACTTTATGTTCTCAGAATATTTCAAGAGATTATCCGATCTGAACCTCACAAAAATGCTATGAATTAATACCATGTGTTATTTCTATTTTGCAAATGATTAAGGTGAGTCTGAAAAATGTTAAGAAGAAGAGAATTGTTCATAGTATTGGAGGCATGGATTGAATCTAGCTTTTCTTGAAACCAGATCCTACATTTAAGATCCATCTTTCCTTTTCACATTTTGTTGTCTCTTAGAAGAACCAACTGCTACATTTATATTTTTCTCTGTTTGCTACCTCATTTCTCTCTCTCTTAATCTCTATCTGTCTCTTTTCTCTGTGTGTCTCTGTCTTTTTTGTCTCCATCTCTTCGCATCTCTGTCTCTCTCTTTGTGTTCCTATTTCCCAATTTACCAATGAAGAAAGTGAGAATTTCCCAGAAAGTAAAATGACTTTTCCAAGACCATATATAATTTTCCCTGTTAAAATATAAGCTCCTTGAGAGCAGGTACTCTTTTATTTGTGTCTTTGTATTTGTTTAGCACAGGGCATAGCACATAGTGAGCTTACAGAAAAGAAAGAGGAGGTATATTTATCAGGCAACTACTATGTATCAGGTACTGTGCTAAACACTTTGGAAATATTATTTTATTTGACCCTCACAACACCCCTAGGAAGTATATCTATTATCCTTATTTTATATTTGAGGAAACTGAACAGAGAGAGGTTAAATGCCTTGCCAAGTGTCCCACAGATAGTAAATGTTTGGGGCTAAATTTGAACTCAAATCTTCCTGATTCTGGACCAATACTCTACTTAATACATACTTGCCTCAAAAATATAGTACATGATTGACTTGTGATTGATTTATTTGTGAATAGCTCTAGTGGGAGCAAGGCTATATAGAGTATATAGACCACTGAATCTGAGATCAGGAGCAACTGAAACCAAATCTGGCCTCAGACATTTACTAGTTCTAAGATCCTTTGCTTGTCTCAGATTCTTCATTTTTAAAGTAGTAATAATAATAATGACTATCTCTCAGGGTTATTGTAATGATCAAATAATTTAATATATGTAAAGTATTTTTCAATCCTCAAAGTTATATAAATTATATTATTGTGAGATCTTTTTTTTTTTTTTTTTTTTTTTTTACTTACATTTCACTAGTACATTATAAGGGTTATGGGGTTAATCTGGAATGGGCAGTGGGCAGCAATATGTCCAGTGATTATGGAAGTAAGAAGCAAAAACAAGAACAAATACTTTGAAATTATTTGGATAGAGTTTCTAGGCCAGAATTTAGAATAAAATGGAATTTAATCCAACCATTAACACTTGTATGTTACCAGGACCAATCACGGAGCCATTATATACCTTAAACAGCTCTTTAGGATTTATCCATATTCCTATCTGCCATAGTGAAGAAAATTCCCACACTGGAAGATATCTGTTTCTATACTGGAAGATCTCTGCTCTCTCAAAATATAATCTTCCTTCCTGAGGTCTATATTAATTTATTTACAAAATGTTGTAGACTTTAGCACAGTAAAAAGACAGAAAGCTAGAGTTATAGTCAAAAGTTTGACATCATTTCATAGTTGTATAATTTAGGCAAATCCTTTTTCCTCTTTGGGTCTCCATTTCCTGAGTGGATTGGAGCAACTAATTCCTAAAGTCCCTTCTAATCCTGTCATCTATAGTCCTACTTCACTGAGCTTTTCATTCCTATGGACTTTACATAATTCCGTTTTCCAATTATTGGCAAGTAACTTGTTGCTAATTTTGACTAATCTAGCAATAGTAATTAATACAAATTTAAGGTCCTGGAGAGACAAATTCTCTGTGAAATGTCTTTCTGGTCATAATTTCCATATGTATATTTGCTACCAGTTTGAGCTGATCTCCGTAATTCTGAATTTAACAACCTTATTTAGTAGATCCTAGTTTTTAAATGTCAGTAGAGAACTAAACAAAGTCAAGGGTCAAAAACATGACATGCTTCTTTATAATATTAAAAGTTAATTACTAGCTGCATCTAGGAGTCAGGGTGCTCCTAATTCGACAGTCATTAGTCTGACTATTTGGAATCTATTTTTTAACTATAGCATTACAGAAGCTGCTACGTACTTTGGCTGCAATGGGAGAAGCATCCATCATCAAAAAGAAATTCTATACCCTGTGGCTTAGGTGACCTTTATACTCAACTGCTTTCTGCCCATTTTGAAGCAGAGCTCACTAATATGTTTGCTAAAGTCATCATAAAGTTTAATGTATTTTTAAAATGCCATATAAAAAATGCCTTTAGTGGGAAGGACATAGGATCAGGGTCCTCAGAGTCATACTTAAAGAGGATGACATTTTAATACTGGTAGAGCTATTTTGCAGTATCTTAGGATGACTATGGAAAATATCACAGTATATATGAAAATAATAGCTTGAGAGCAAGAAGAGTCCACAGAAGTCTTCCAGCTGACAGGCTTATTTTACAAGGGAAGAAAACCAGGTCTAAAGTAGGTTAAGGGCTTGATCAAGGTCACATGGTAGTTGGCATGTTAATGTCTTCATTAGATTGATAATGAGAATTAGGTGATAATTCATTAGATTGATAATAGGGACTAATTTTGTTTTTTTTCCTTCTTTGTAGCCCCAAAGTTTCAGCATAATGTCTGACATAAAAACATAAGTTAACTTGACTTGGCCTCATTGTTCTTGGAATGTCTGTTATTTTGCTTTTTGTTGGGGATGGGTAGAGACAAGAAGTGTGAGAATCCCTAAATTCAGGAGTTTCTCAAACATGTTAAGTGACTTTTTCAGAAACATACAACTTAGCAAGTGTCTGAAAGCAAATTTGAACTCAAGTCTTCTGGATTGCAGACCCAGTTTTCCACCCACTGTACTATCCACTGAGATGATGGGAAGAACATTCTGTGGTCAGAGGACTGGGTGCAAAAGGGGCCAAATCACATAACCTCCCTGAGCTTCATTTTCCTCATGTATAAAATGAAATATTTGGACCAGATGATCTCTTCCTGCTCTAGTTTTATGATCTAGGTTTCTACATGTCATATGCTTCCAAATCCAGGGCCCTGCATTGTGCCAAAATTAATTCAGTCCATCTTGGCATAGAGAGGAAAAAAGAAAGCACAAGAATTCTCTTCCATTCACTTTGGATTCATTCAGTGGAAATAGCAATGCTATCCACCATTTTTATAGGGAAGAAGTTCTGAGCTTTTTGGAGACAGAAGATATATAATTTTTTTTAAGATACACATTTCATTTTAAAGGGTAACATTTGGTTAGAATATTGGTTCACAGTCAAGAGAACCTGGGTTTAAATCCACCTTCTTTCACATACTTAACTAGGCCATTCCTTATTGCTTACCTACTAAGTCATAAAGAGTTCAAATTAGCAATGGAGGGAATTTCCACATAGAGAGTTCCTTGATAATCCTATATGAATATTCTATTGACTGATGGTAAGAGAAAGTCTGTGGGCATCAAAAATGCCATTTCATTCAATGAATTAGGATTGGGTGGGAAGAGAGTTGGTTTTGTATAGTATTCTATCCTAGTGAGTTACAATGACTGAGAGAATACAGGCCAGATACTATAAGGAAATATGGACTGATTGAGTCTGTGAAATCACTTCCTTCTTTTCTTGATCATGTTCTGCAAGAAGTCTTTCCTCATTCTCCTTAATGTTAGCGCCTTCCCTTTGTGATTATAGACAACATGGACTTTTTTTTGTTTGTTTTATTCTTTCTTTGTAGCCCCCAAATTTGAAAAGTGTCTGACATAATAAATGCAAATTAACTCCACTTGGCTTCATTGTTCTTGGAATGTCTGTTATTGTGCTTTTGTCAGGGGTTAGAGCCAGGAAGAGAAGGAATCCCTAAATTCAGGACTTTCCCAAAAATCTTAATAAGTTTTTGTGTAAAACCTTTTATAGACCTTTCCTGTTTTATGTAACAACAGGATGTTTAACCTACTTTAAGCTAGATATTTATGTGTATATCCTTTGATTGGAAAATTGCTAAGTATATTATGTTAATGGAGTATGCTTTTTCAATTCAAAAAAATAAGCAAAAAATTTTGCATATAATGATGCAGAACAAACTAAATAGAAATAGGTCAACAATGATTGTAATAATGGAAAACCACATTAAAAGAAAGCCAAACTCTGAATAATGAATGGTCTTGGTTTTTTAGAATAGAATAACAAAACATATCTCCTGCTTCACTTTCAGGAGGACAGAGATTTTGGGACAGAATGTTGCGATAGAATTGGATTGGATTGTATGCAATAACTTTATTGATTATTTTTGCTATTTTTCTTTTTAAATTTTATTTCTCTTAATCAACACAAATGTGTGTGTGTGTGTGTGTGTGTGTGTTCCCTTGTTTACCTTTCTAATCCCATTGGAGAAAAAGTTTTTGTAAGAAATATACAGTTGGAAAAAATAAAATGCCATGAAGTTAAAAATAGAAAAAAAGAAATATACATAATTAAGCATAGCAAATGTTCGCATTGGCCATGTTTTAAAAAAAATAAGAGACAGTTCAATTGAATAGGGAAATGGAGCTAGGGAGGGGGTTGGGAGGAGGCTATATCTAGAAATGACCATAGTATAAAAAATAAAATAATTTATGAAAATTAAAATTTAATTGTAATTCTAAGTCATAGTGATTTCATATTTTGAAATCACAGAGCATTAGAAAATAAATAATCCTACTTTGACTATTTTTGCACTAACCACTATATTAAAAGATTTGCCTAACAACATTCCCATATCTCCTGGGCATGATTAAAGTCTATTCACGTAACATTGGCAGGAGTCTAGCTTATCATATAAAAACTTCTAGACTTGAAGGTTTCTGGTTTTGAAAATCCCCCCTCCCCCTATGATGGCAGTGCCCTCCCTCTATGCAATTAAAACCTGGCTAATTCCCAAACCTTCACAAAAAAAGTCAGTTCCTCACTCATGTCCATATTTAGATGCTCAGAAGATTTTGCTTGGCCATTGGAGTGATTGAGTTAGCTGATTGATATGAAATGATATTCATGTCACCCCCATCACCTCCAATATCAGAAACCCAGCAATGGGAATTACTTATGAATTATTCTGAGGATCTCTGTAATCAAAAATCAATGATCCAAATGGAGGTCTGCTGTTCCTACAGTCTGGCCTATGTAATATTACAATGCCAATCCTAATAGAGTTAAATATAATCCATCAAAATATCAGGATGCAAGGGTCAATGGGGAATGCAATGCCTCACTTCCCAGCAATTACCACTTATTACTGGGGCACTGCTCGCACTTTGCTGTTCAGCTCGCTTCAATAAACAATATTAGGCAACCCTGCAGCTGTAGTCAATAGAGTACTGTTTTCTTGTCACCGCTTCATTGGCAGATCAATACCTGGTCTTCCGAGACTCAGGAGAGAGCCCCTGAACAGTGCACTAATGAAATCAAGTGTTTTTATGGTTCTGAAATTATACATTTTATTCATTGCTCATGTTTAATGTCAGCCCTGCTTTTAGCAAGGCCCCCTGTTCACTAAGCTTTTATGACATTTATGCTCGTAGAGAGAGGGTATCTGTACTGAGTGGTGGGACTGGTTACAGTGGGGGACCTGGAGTGGCAGGGTTCTTTAATGTTCCTGGTTTGTGTCCATCCTCCCTCTGAAAAAAAACAAAAACAAAAAACAAAAGCTTAGAAACAGACAAGTTTTCAGAGCATGGATTACTTATCCTAAATGAAAAATATTAAGGTACACATTGGCTTGATTAGTTTCTCTCCCTGGGGCTTTGTCTACAACTCTACCCTCTTCCAACTTTAGATATTAGACCAAGGTGTGGAGGGGTGTGCTAGTAAATGTTTAACAACTGACTCTCAAAAAAAAGTATTGCACAACACTTTTTAAGCTAAATCTGCATTGTTAACTTTTTGTTCAACACCTTCTTAAGTCTTGATAATCAAAAAAACGATAAATCAAGCCCTATTTTTTAGCTTTTGCTGATTTCTGTAGTATATAATGATCATACTGAAAATTTAACAATTAAAAGAGCCAGTTCAAGCTTTTTCCAGGACCCTCCTGAAAGTGTCTGGCTCCTAACTCAATATGTATTTTTAGTTGCCTCTGCTGTTAGGTCTTCTGAGGGTCTCAGTCCCTGTCAATATCTCAGTCCTAGGTGTTTTGTTTTGTTTCTGTCATGGACTCCAGTTTGTCTCCCCCCCCCCCCAGAATAGCAATGTTGTATTGTTTTTTAGGGTTATTGGATTCTGCAATGCTTTCAGGTTATTGGATTGCAGAAGATCCTTATCTATCTCTACTGTGTCTCCAAAGATGACTTTCTTGGGTTTGGGGATGTCCAAATTCGATTTTGAAGTCAACTCCTTTATCCTTCTGCTATGATTGTGGCTCCTGAATATCCTACTTATAACCTGTTTCTTAAGCAGAATTGCATATAATAGTTTTGTATAGTAATAGTATATTGCATAGTATAGTAATTGTATAGTAATAGTTATTAGGCAACTATATTATTATTAATCACAATTATACCTTTGGGGTATAACCATATCTCAAAGGACCTAGTACTCAGTGACCTTCATATAATAAATGTTAATTAAATTTTGTAAACCAAAAAGAGCACTGAATTTTGAAATAGTGATCTGAATTCTAATTCTGAGCATCTCTTGAACTTAGTGTTTTTAGTCTTTAAAAGGAAAAAGTTGGATTAAACAGTTTTCAAGTTTCCTTTAAACTCTAAAATCCTATGAATTTATATATCCAATAAAATATTTTGTTTAATAGTTTTGTTATTTTCAAAATGCATGAAAGATCCTTGCAAAATTATGTGTTCTATATTTTTCTCCTTCTCTTCCCACCTCCCCTCTCCCCCAGACAGCAGGCAATCCAATATAGGCTTAACATATGCAAGTCTTCTAAACATATTTCCATATATATCATGCTACACAAGAAAAATCATATCGAAAAGGGGAAAAAATGACAGAAAAATAAAAACAAACAAGCAATCAACAACAAAAAGCGAAAATACTATATTGTGATCAACATTCAGTTCCCATAGTCCTCTGACTGGATGCAGATTACTTTCTCTACCCCAAGTCCATTGAAATTGACTTGAATCACCTCCATCAATAGACATCTTTCTTCTGTCTAATAGCATCGGAGTTTTCTCCAACCTTGTAAATTTACTGGAGTCAGAATGACCATAAAGCAAAGGGACTTTGTCTGAAGGTGGTAACATCTGGGGGGGGGTTGGGAATTAATTACTTTTTTCCCCACTTTCTGGTAAGACATACTTCCTTCCCTAAGGAACTACTAACTCTACACCTGGTCATCATCTAGCTATGAGCAGAGCAACCAACACTGGCTACTGTCCCCTGGAATCCTAGTTAGTTGCTCTTCTATAGGGACTTAAATTTCCCACAACTCTTGGAGGACCAGAGGCCATATTTTCTACAGAGAACAGATTCTCCCTCTAATAATACTATGTTTATATACCTACACATACATATATTTACATAAATATTTAAATATACACATAAACATATGCAATTTCACAATCATATTTCAAATTCATAAGCTCCTTGAAGACAGGAAATAATTATCTTTACCTTTGTATCTACAGAGCTTAGCAGAATACCTGACACAGAGTAAGTGGTTAATAAATTAGTGATTGATTGGCTCCATAAACACCAAAGAATCCAGAATCTTCATTACCTAAAATGTTCTTATAAAAATACATTCCTATCAAATCCTGGTCTCAAACAATAACTGGAAATGTACTAAGAGAAAAGTGGATGCGTTCAGATACAT
The DNA here is from genome assembly GCF_048593235.1 of Sminthopsis crassicaudata. Lineage (NCBI taxonomy): Eukaryota > Metazoa > Chordata > Mammalia > Dasyuromorphia > Dasyuridae > Sminthopsis > Sminthopsis crassicaudata. Next base: position 486,951,315 of record NC_133618.1, on the reverse strand, counting down.
TTCTACACATTAAAATAAATGAATAAATTAATTGATTTGTTTCTATGAGTCAAGCCTGTGTGCTTAACCATAAGAAATACAAATGCAAAAGAAAAAACAGTCCTTTCCCAGTTGATAAATGGTCAAAGGATATGAACAGACAATTTTCAGGTGATGAAATTAAAGTCATTTATAGTCATATGAAATGCTCTAAATTGCTATTGATTAGAGAACTGCAAATTAAAACAACTCTGAGTACCATCACACAGTTCTCAGATTGGCTAAGATGACAGAAAAAGATAATGACAATGGAGGGGATGTGGGAAAGAAAATTGGGACACTGATGCATTTTTGGTGGAGTTGTGAAATGATCCAACCATTATGAAGAGCAATTGTGAGCTATGCCATAAGTGCTATACAACTGTGCGTATTCACAGCAGTGCCACCAATGGGTCTATATCCCAAGGAAATCATAAAAGAGGGAAATGGACCCACATGTGCAAAAAATTTTGTAGCAGCTCTTTTTGTGGTGGGAAAAAAATGGAAAATGAGTAGCTGTCTATCAATTGAGGAATGGCTGAATAAGTAATTACATATGAAAGTAATGATATTTTATTTTTCTATAGAAAGTGATGAGCAAGCTGATTTTAGAAAGGCCTGGAAAGATTTATATGAACTGATGCTGAGTGAAACAAGCAGAATCAGGAATATATTGTACACAATAACAACAAAATTGTGCTATGGTCACTAGGAAAGACTTGGTTCTTCTCAGTGGCTCAAGACATTCCCAATAAACTTTGGATAGAAAATGCCATCTGCATCCAGAGAGAGAACTATAGAGACTAAATGTAAATCAACATATCACTTTTTTTTTTTCTCATGATTTTTCCTTTTTGTTCTGAATTTCTCTCCCAACATGATTCATAAATAAATATGTATTTTAAAAAATGAATGTATATATATATATATAAAACAAGAAAAAAAGAAAATAATAAAAATGGGGAAAAACAAAGATAGTCCAACATATAAGACAAAGCTTCTTAAACTGTGGGTTGCAATCCAATATAACACATTCAATTATGTAATTGAATATGGAAATGGAAAAAAATTGGCAACAGTAAAAGATGCCAAATATTTATTCTACTAAGATTAAATTCTTTATGTAAAATTAAATATGCATATTCAAATTTACTCTCATTTTTAAAGAAATGGTAATATTATATGTATAACAAAGAATTGTTTTCAAATATTTTTATGATTTATTATCAATGAATGCTTGATTTTTATGATTATTTTATGTATCTATATCTCCAGAGTCATGTAAAAATTTCTTGGACAAAAAGAGGTTGCAAGTGGAAAAAATTTAAGAAGTACTGATATAAGAGACTAGTCACTAAGGGGAGTAATTGTGTTTAGAAATTTATAGGAATTGTGAATTGATCCTTAGAAAAGTAGAGTAGAAAGGATCAAAGTCCTTTCAAAGCATGATGACAATATTAATTTTATTATGGTTACAGAATTAGAAGTAGGGAATGGAGCAGAGGATAAGTAAGTAGAAAAAAAGGCTTAGAATCCAGAGGTCTTGTGGGGTGAAAGTGAAATCTGAATATCTAAATACAGTGGCCAAATGGTATACTCACCAAGCAAGAGAGTGTTGATCATAGAGCAGGAATTTTAGAGCTAAAAATCAGGTTTTTCACTATATATATATATATATATATATATATATATATATATATATATATATATATATATATATATATATATATATATATATATGGTATAGCTATGGAAGTTGCTCTTCTGAAGGTCAAAGATTTATACTGTGCAACTAGTTTATACTGAAGCAACTAATAAGATCACCTATTTCAGTTCTTCATTTTGCCAAGAAAAATATAGGTCTAAAAGAAGAAAGCAATTTGTTTCAAACCATTGAAGTAAAAGGTGACATTGCTGAGATTCCAATAATAATAACATAATATTTATATGGTGCTTGAAGTTTGCAAAGCTTTTTTTGCATATGAGAACGGTTGATTACAAACTTCAGCAATGGAGAAGACACCTGCCAATGAGGATTGAGGTCCAAGTTCCTAACCTAGCTTGCCAGAGAACATGGACTTTAAAAGAGATAAGGTAAAGTGTAAAATATCCAATCAGCAATCTCATAAACCACTTTATATTTAGAAGTGGTTTAAATATCAGTTTCACAGAAGTGTGTAACAAAACTTAAATCATTATCTTATCAACATTTTTTCTTAAATGAATGCTTTGAGTGTTGAGTGTCTGAAAAAAGAATAACTATGTGGTTCAGGGGACAGAGCTGGACTTAAATCAAGATTCATCTTCAGGAGAGCAAATCTAGCCTCAAACATTTATTAGTTGTATAACACTGAACAAGTGACTTTGCCCTGTTTATTCATTATAAAATGAGCTGAAGAAGTAAATGGCAAACTACTCTAGTATATTTGCCAAGAAAACCCCAAAATGAGGTCATAAGGAGTTAGACATGACTGAAAAGCAACTACAACAATACCTGAAAAAGTAAAAGTTAGAGCCAGTGCACTTTTCCCCAATACCAATTTGTATCCCTCATTGAGAATTGTCACAGGTGACCTCTCATCCAAAAGACTTTACATATAGACAAGCCAAAATACTTTCCCCATATCTTATTGTTTCCTGCTTCCAGAAGGTTTCAGGGAGGTAAATAAGAACCTTCTGTAAGATTTAAGCTCAGCTCCATGACTTTGTACATTGAGATAAATGGCACCCTCTTACCTTCTCTGAAGGTGTTGAGAGGCAAATAGATCTGCTCCTTCTGGTTCTCATTTTAAATGGGTCAAAAGATTGCTGAAGCCAGATCATTCACGCCAGTCCACTACACTTAGGCACCTCATAAAGTTCGTACTCAAGACTTATGTTTTCCTACTCCATAAGTAGTGTTTGCAGGCATCAATGTGCTTTGAATTGGAAGTATTCTGTTTTAAATGAAAGAATGCTTTACTTACCCAGTAATTGGCAGAGAAGAAGAAGAGGGCAATCCAGGTAGAGGGTAGAAGCTGTAAGTGAATAAATGGGAGAGTGATTCCTGGAAAACAATAAAAACCTTGCCTTGTACATTTAAGAGTGGAAGAAAAAAAAAAGAGTGACCAGTTGGATCTTATGGATATTGTCCCATTTCTAAGACAAAGATCAAGAAATTTAAAACATGGGCTGTCAATGTCTGAATATTTTCTCAGTGTTATTTTAATATTATATCTAATACATTCCACCAACAATGTCTTTAAAATCATAAATGTCTTAAACTTAAAAGATTTTCTTGTTTAAGTTAAATTAGCTCTGGTTACATGTTTTGTCTGGTTACATGGATACTTAGTGTGAGGCAAAAGTCAGTGTGTAAATGAACATACAATGTTGCCTTCAGTTTATATCTGTGATTAAATTAAACTGAGTACCTTATATTTTACTTATTCAGTTTACTTTATATTAGTATAAGGCATGCAGTTGCAAGTTTTGTTTTATTGCAAGTACAGGAGATAGTGACCAGATCTGTGTGACTTCATTACTATAAGTAGGTAACAGGTAAGGAAATCTCCTCTAGCTATTCAGCACAGTACTTTTTTCTGTAATTTATAGTCTTACAGATAAATCTATGTGGATTAATTGTGATATAACTACATAGATAAATAAAATCGTTTGCTTAGAGTCACAGCCTAGGTATGTCAGAGGCAGGGTATGAACTCAGTTCTTTTTGGTTTCCAGGCCAGCTCTATATGTTATAGCATAATGCTTCATAGGCTGGGAATTGGGTCTGGGCTTTTGCTAGTATATAGCATCATGGATAAAGAAATTCTCTCTACTGATGCAACTGGGCACCTCCCCTACACTTGATAATAATAGAGCATTGCTAGGAGAATTGAGAAATAAAGTCATTTGTCCAATGATGTAGTCAGTATATATTGAATGTTGAACTTAAACCCAGTTCTTCTTTACTTCAAATCTGGCTACCTATTGATTCTGCCATATTATTACAATCAACAGTTTATAGATCAGCAAATGGTGTCTCAGAGAGATGAAGTAAAATTATTAAGGGTTACAAAATTAGTCAATGGCAAATTAGGGCTAGAAATCAGGTTTCCTGAATTTCCTCTTTCCATAGGCATACAGTCAAAATATGGCTGTTGTTATCTCTGGAGGAGTATTTGGATGATCATGAACTGATTGAGGTATTGATCAGAGATGTCACTCCAGTGGAGGGGATACTTTGCTTTAAGGATGTTGAAACTTTTTTTTTTTTTCTGTTGCTGTGTTTTTTTTTTTCCTTTTGTGCTTGTTTTTTTTTTTCTCTTTTTAAATCTGCAATTTATAGTCTTAGAATATTTCCTGAGGTAGTGAAACGTTAGAATTGTCAAGGCAATTACAATTGAAATATATAAAACAAAAAAAAAACAGAAACGACAAAAATTTAAGCTATATGTAATAGCAAATTTTCATTTGCACTCTTCTTTTTCTGTTCTTTTTTAAATAGAAAAAAATTAAGAGTATATAAAGAGATAATGAGTGGAAGGAAGAAAAGAAAATAGAGAAGAAAGGAGTTAGAGAGACAGAAAGAGGAAAAGGAAGAAAAATGAAAAAAGCCAAAAGGAGAGTAGAGGGAAGAAGGGAAAGAAAGGAGAAAGAGGAAAAGAGAAGAGAGAGAGAGAGAGAGAGAGAGAGAGAGAGAGAGAGAGAGAGAGAGAGAGAGAGAGAAGATTGAAACTGCCTTTCCTTTGACATTTAATAAATAATTAATCTATACAGATTTTCTAGTTTTCTAAACATCTGAACACTCCTGAGAAGTAGTAAGTGACTCTTAACCTGAGCTAATATACAGACCAGTCTTGCTGTAGGCATCGTGGTGATTTCTTCCTTATGATCTCTAACTGGAAACTTCAGAGCAACATAGTAGGGTCCTTTAAAAATTGCATCTCTTCACATCATGGTCTTGGTCAGGTTGTCTATAGAGATGACATTATTTGACCAAAGTCTTTATTGTCCAATTACCTGACAAACATGTTGCCCACCCTTCTATATGTTCCTTGCTACTCCCCACTATATGTTTTCCATGATTAGGAGAAGTAGCCAAGCATGTTCCTTATTTCTGTGGCTATCCCACATGCTCATTCACACCTGGTCAAATAATATTTCATAAACTATAACTACATTATAAATATCAAAGAGCAATTCCAGTAACTTTCTCTGCCATACTAAGTAGTTGGTTCCTATATACTGTATATGTGTATACACAATGTGATGTGTGTGAGTATATATGTGTATATAAGTGTGCTCGTGTGTCTATATTGGACCCCCTGTGCCCATTTATTACTTTAATAAATGGAAGGTGGATTTGCTTTTCTGGACTCCTGAGAACCAGTGGGAGAAGCAGATGATGATTATAACCCCTATAGACATGTGGCCCCAAAGCCATCACTTAAGTTTGATCCAGGCTGTAGTTACCCTCAGTCTGAGGTGAATTCACACATTGCTTGTTTTATGTTGACTGATCCTGCTCAGTGTCACAAACTATATGGAAAATGTTTAACACCTTTTAAAACTCTATTCACCCTCGATACTGTGAGAGAAATTGGTGCAATAAATAATTCGTAGAATCCATTTGTGGTCCATTTTGCCTAAAGTATATTAAAAATCTCCTGTTATTTGAGCTTACCTTATAAAATGTTTACATGCCATTAAATGGTACTAACATCTCCTGTGTAAATTAAACAGGCTGGGATGGTCCCTATTCTGAAGAGTAGCCATACTTCAGGCTGTAAAATACTTTCATGCAATAAACTCAATGCCTTGCTCCTAAAAGCTGGATTATAAATGGAAAAGGGAACAATACTCAACCGGATGTCTGGCCTGGACTACTTTGCAGGTATAAAGCCATTCTAACTTGTGTATTTAATACCCTTATAAATTTCTGTGGGGTGGTAAGTTTTTGAGAAAACTAGAGTATCTGTAGATATTACTTATTTAATTTTTAAAGAAAGAGAAGATACACATACATAAACAAGCAAAGCACACACATCTCTTTTTAACAAGTCTTTCTTTGAAAACAGCAAGTTGGACCACACAAAGCCCACTCTCCTCTGCTGGGAAGATTTCACTAAATAGTTTCGTGGCTGAAAAGCTTTTAGAAATCTGACTTGAGACCCACACAGCATACACACTGTTTCTTTCTGGGCTGGCTCTTCCTTAGCACTCAGCTGTAACCTCAATGGACTGTTTTCTTGCAGGCATTGAAAGTTTAATGGAGCTTAAGTGAGACACAGGCCATTAGGACAGTATCAATATTTATTTTCAGTTTCTATGGAAATAAATATCAGCCAATGGAATACAAGCTATCCCAGTCTCCCCCAAAGAATTTTTCACATGGCTAGTATCATCTGTTTAATGTTTTGGAGGTGCATCAGGTTCCTAAACCATACTTTATTTAATAAAAGAAACCACACAAAGGAGTTGACACTCATAAAGTGTTAGGCCCATGTGAGGAGAGACAGTGGCCCAAAGGTCCTCGCTCTGAATAGGCAATTTTCAAAAAGACTTCATGGCAGCTGCTAAATCTCTCCCATCATCTTTTCTTCAGGGACAATCATTTCAATGTTTGTTTATTTTGTTTTTCATCTTTCCCCAGAGTCCTGTTTATCCACCTGTAAATCAGTTTTGTTGCCTTGCAGAAGAATGTGTCCTCTCATACTAATCTAATTTACTCCTGTGACAAACTGATGGAATTTGTATGGAATAATGGCAAAACAAGAGACCTAAGACATAATTTCCTGAGCTTTGATGGGTGGGGTTTGCTTCTACAAAGCATAGTCACCAATAAGTACAACACTTTCAGATTTTCACTTAGGCATTAGCTTGTGTGTAAGTATGTAGGAAAGAAGCTTCAACCCCAAATCAAGATTCGTGGATTTTGGTTTCAGCTATGCTATGAAGTTAACTTTGTAGGGTTTGGTGTCAAGCCACTATGCTCTTTGGGTTTCATCTTTCTCATCCATAAGTTTAGCAAATTGAACTAGATGGTCGCTAAAACTTCTTCCACATTTAGAAATTTATGTTCTATATTCATTCATCTGTGTTCAAAGATAACTTCCAATTGTGACATACCATGGATAAAGGGTACTACCACCTTTGACCTTCCTTGATCTATGCTCATTCAAATAAGTAAAAACCTTTTATTTTAAAAGTCTAATATTCAGAAGCTATTCAATTCTAGATATAAAAGCCTCTTATTACTCTGGCACTATGTGCTTTCCTTTCTCCCAGACTATTTTTAAAATTCAGGTTATTTTTATACAGTGGCTGCTATATTATTCAGATCCTATAAATTTTTCAATAGTTGCTTATGCCATGTTTTCTTTTATTTCTTATTTGGAATTTCACATTATTTCATTAATATTTCCAGTAAAGATATCCCAATGAGAGTAGCAAAAATAAGTCAGTCAGCAAACTAGTATTTATTGTTTACCATGTGCCAAATTTTGGAGCTATAAAGAAAGATCCCCCCCTTCAAAAAAAAAAAAAAGTCCTATTCTTATGAAGGTCACATTCTAATGAGGGCGACATGTACCAAAAAGACATATGCCAGATATATTGAGGGCATGAAGTGACAAGAGCCTGAATTAGAGTGCTTGAAGTGTCAGAAGAGAGAAAAAAACATATATGGCAGATGTTGAGAAGGTAGACATTACAGGACTGGACTACTACTTTAATATGGTGAAAGAGAGAGTGAGGAATAAAGGATGACCCCTTGTTTGCAAAACTGGGTAACTAAAAGAAATCTGGTACCTTTGCTATACAGAGGGAAGTTGAATATTGGGGAAAAGATGAGTTCAATTTTGAACATATTGGTTTTAAGATGTCTGCAGGACATCCAATTTGAAATATCAAAAGAGCTAGAGATGAGAATGGAGAGTGGAGTTTGGAAGACAGGTTAGAACTGGTCAAGAGATGACAGGTGAAAGCATGAGAAATGGTGAAATCTTACATATGTAAACAACTGAGATCAATAAATGTGTATAACTTAATGAAATTAAAATTACTCTTTAAAATGACTTTGGACAACTTAATTTCACAATCTCAATTTTTTTCTTCTATAAAGTGATATTTGATTCTGTGACTTAAAAGATATGTTTCAAATCTAGATTTATGATCCTATGATGATGTCAATACTTTTACAATGGAAAAATCCTTAGGGAGAAATGGATACCTGAAAATTTTCAAATGCATGTCCCTGCTCAAAGATGCCAAATGAGTGGCAACCATAGAATACCCTAATCTGTGAAGAATCAAAATTTTCAGTCATCAAGAGAGATAGAATGGGCATAATTAGGCTGTAGAGTATCATGCTTAATTACACACAAGAAGTAGAATAAATAATCATCAAAAAGATGTATAGAGCAAAATGGAAGAGTAGATATTTTCTGCTAATCTCTACATCTTAAAATCCTCAGGAAAGAAATATGTACTAAATATAAACTAAAGAAAACTAATTTCTCAAGATTAGACAGAACAAATGAATTACTTACTGTTTCCATTTAGCATGTCCAATGACAGGAGCAAGCATCATCATTAGTGTCACAAGCTTGTGCTTAATCTTTTGTATATAGGACTGCCTGCCCATTTTAGCATGGCAATGGCTCATTCTGAACTGTCCTCACACACACAAGAAGTAGAGGTCACTAATTCTGAGTAGTCAATAAAGTAAATGGAATGTAAGGGAGTGGGGTGTGAGTGAAGAAAATAGTGAAAAGTAGTACAATAAGTGAGGAAGCCAGAGGGACTTACTTGCCCAAGGGGAAGAACACTGGAAGCCAAAATAATATGAGCCATCTGAGCTGTGGAGCTTACTCTGGTCAGGAATCTAATCACCTTTCACAACCCAAAAAGTTAGGAGGTTGAGAAATTGAACCTTAGGAGATTATTCAGCAATAAGAAGGAGAAAAGAGCCAAAAATAAGAAGGAAATCTAGAAGTAAAGCAAATAGGAATACAAGAAAAAAAGACAACAAAGCCCAAGAGAGAAAGATAAATCTAACTCCAAAGCAGATAGATCAACAAGCCTACCAAGACAAAAAAAGGGGGGTAAGTAGTACAAATTCGAAGCAGGGCCACATATTATACATTAAGCAACTAATGTAATATAAAGTAAAAAAAAAGAAATTACTAGTTAAAAAAAGAGAATTCTGTGAATTCTCTAGGGAGTAAGAAATAATAAAAATTCTAGAATGATTTAAAATAGAAATTAAGCTATTAAGAGAAGAATTTGTAATGGAAACAGGTCATAAATCAAAGCTATGAATACAGAATTAAAAACAAATGAGACAGTTTTAAAAATAAAATATTGTAGAATCTCTGCAAAGAAGCAGAGACTTAAAAAATAAGTTCTGAAAATAAGAAATACAAATATGGAAGAAAATACGGCAGAAGAGGAGAAAGAAGACAACAACTTTAATAAAAATACATGAATTCATTATAAGCCAAGGCAACCAACATTGAAGGCAGAATATGTAGAGCTGAATTAATAGTTATAATAATATCTTCCAAAGCCTAAAAATCATATTGAACAAAATAAAGCAATAGAATTCTTGAATACAAGGTAAAGTAATTATTGATTAATTCCATATATTTCCTGGAGAGAAAAAACATGTGGTCAAAACTTCAAAGAATGTAAAAGTTAAATTTCACAAATACAAAATCAAACAACAAATTTTGCAAGCATGTAAAGAAAAGGAGTTTAATTAGTAATATTAATTTGAATAACTGAGAATTTCTCCACAGATAAGAAATTGAAATAAACATGATATTCCAACAGACAAAGACATTAAGTCACAATTAAAACTAACATATTCCATAGTTGAGTATAATAAAAAAAAATGATTCTACAATGAAAGAGGCATTTAATTCTTCCAACCAAAATAAACAAGAAACAAAAATACAAGCAAAATATAACATTCATCTTCAAACACTGCAAAAGAGGAAATCAAAAGAAAGTAAATAAGTGCATTCATTAAGATTTAGCAATGAGATCAATTTCTCTTACATATAGACTAATTTTTAAAATCATTTCACTTGAGAAATAAAAGAAGAAAACAGAATCATCAAGGAGTAAAATGGGTGTAAGAGGATAAAGATATAAGGGGATTATATAGAGAAGGTTAGTCTGAAAAACTAATATTTTGCAGACAAAATTCTATGCTCTACCATATACCAAAATAAATTCTTAATAGATATGTGATAGATATAAAATACTACCTTATAAGCAAATTTTATGAGCAAGAAAATAGTTTTTATAACTTCAGATAGTGTTCATGATCAAAGAAAGAGTTCATGATCAAACAACATAAAGAGGATCACAGAATATAAAATTACACATACACACATACACACACACACACACACACATACATGTGAGCAAGATCAATATGATTGAAAGGAGAGGTGAAACAATTAATTGGAAACAAAAATTCTTTGCAGCAAGTTTCTTTGATAGAAGTTTTATAGGTAAGTTATATGAAACTGATCTAGATAGACAGATAAATATGAACAATATTAATCTCCTACTAAATATATAGTCAAGCAAATTTCAACCCAAATATCAAAATACCATGCAAAATATGTCTCAAATCATTTATCATTATAGAGAAGAAAAGGGAAGGTTTTCTGAGAGATCTGCTGGAATGATTGTAGCCTAGAGAAAAGTGAAGAGATGAACTGGGTTCTTTCCTTAAATTAAGATTTGGGGAGAACCATCCAAATAGAATGAAAAACTGCATAGGCAGAAAGTACTTCTATGGTAAAGAAATTTTCTAGGTAGAGATTTTATGATAAAGAAATATGAAGTATAGCCTTATGAGAAATGAATGAAAGATAAATAGATAGATAGATAGGTAAATAAATAAGCAGATAAACATGGATATTTAAAGGAGAGTAAGGATAAAAAAGAGCTCCTGAAAATATGTTAGCTTCAAAATGGCGTAAACAAAACTAATTACAAGGACAATGAGTTATCAGAACCTACCATATGCAATTATATGATAGCAAAGCTAAGAACTTAGAACAAATGTTATGCATTTCCAGCATAATCCCATTTACTGTTCCTCCTAATTTTTATCCACTTCTTATCTAATCTGAACTTTGAAACTAAGGTTTCATAGAATTCAACATTAGGATATCAAATAATAAATATAATTAAGCATATAATAACAAATAAATGTATAATAAGAAATCAAGGAGTCACAGTCTAGTAGCAAAAGAGAGGGATGGATACCATTGTATTTGTGGTACTATGAGTACTAGATATAAGGCCCAGGAATTCTGGATATTTCTTTCCTAAGGGTTTAAAGTGGTAATGTTTACTCTAGATAACCTTTAAAATTTGCAATCACTTTACATACATTATATCTCATCACAATAACCATATGAGATAAGGAAATTCTTTTAGTTATCATTATTTTTTTTTTAAAGAAAATGGATGTGTCCAAGGACAAGAAGGTATGATTGTGTTGTGATCTGATTGGAAGATACTCACATTTATAATAGTGATTAAAGTACTAGAGTATTAAATAATCACCTGATTCCAAGGAGGATTGCATTTATATTCAAAAATATGAATAGATTCATAATTTTAGATTTTTCTTTAATTATGAGTGACATTTATTTACAATATGTACTCACACAAGGTCGTTCTAAATACTTATGATTCTTTTCTAACCATCAAACATACTTTCTCATTCCATACTTAGCAATTTGCTAGATGTTATTTTTTTTTTAAACAAACTATTGGGTTTTTTGCTTCCTTCTCATTTTTCTACCTCTTTTTTCATATCATATTTTGTCTTTCTGATCAATTTGTCTGCAACTTCTTTTATACAGTTATACAATTTCTGCTCTATCAGATCTTCCTCTTCCTTCATAAAAAATATTTGAAATGTTATTTGTGGCATGTCATATCATTCTCTTTGTTATCAGGTGCCCAAAGTGTTCAACAGTTTCAAATTGAGAAATTGGCCCATGACCAACTTTCACATTGATTAAGCTCATTACAATTTTTTTCAAAAATAACTTAATGGCTCTTCATTTTCTATCCTTTCCAAATTTAAAATCCCTTGATTTAAAAGGGTGCAGAAGTAAAACATCAACATTTGTGATGCCAACATTACCCAAATGTAGAAGGAAGGAAGGAAGGAAGGAAGGAAGGAAGGAAGGAAGGAAGGAAGGAAGGAAGGAAGGAAGGAAGGAAGGAAGGAAGGAAGGAAGGAAGGAAGGAATGGAAGGAAGGGAAAGAGAGAAGAAGGGAGGAAGGAAGGAAGGAAGGAAGGAAGGAAGGAAGGAAGGAAGGAAGGAAGGAAGGAAGGAAGGAGGGAAGGAAGGAAGGAAGGAAGGAAGGAAGGAAGGAAGGAAGGAAGGAAGGAAGGAAGGGAGGGAGGGAAGGATGGAGGGAGGAAAGAAGGAATGGAATAAAAGGAAGAGGGAGGGAAAGAGGGAAGAAGGGAAGAAGGAAAGAAGGAAGGAAGGATGGAGGGAGGGAGGAATGCAGGAAGGAAGGAAAAGAGGGAGGGAAGAAAGAGCAAGGGAGAGGTGGAGGGAGGGAGAGAGGGTAGAATAAAAGAAGAAAGAAAAAAGGGGAAGAAGAGAGAAGGAGGGTACCTTTGTGATAACAAGACAGTCTATGTTGATGGAGTACACTAGAAAGTGAGAACATTATTTACCTCCAAAAATCATGTGGGTTTTTTTTTTTGTTTGTTTATTGTTCTGCTCTTCTCTTGCCATACCCTTCTGTCAAAATGTTCTTCCTTGTATTATAAAAGTAGCCCTCTAATATTCTATCATAGTTAATAACTCTGGATCATAGAATCATTATAGTATGGTAGTAGAGTATTGACTTTGAACTCAGTAAAACTCAGATTCAAGTCCTCCTTTGGAGATTTATTAATGGTATGGCCCTTGACAAATCACTGAACCTCTTAGTGCCTCAGACAACTCCCTGGGATCACTCAAGTCACAATCTCTTTTAAATGTGCTTTTACAGTAAGAATACCCATATTAGGAATTCTTCAGTCATTGAAATTTCAATACTTCTACTTTCTCTACAATACTCATTGCAAATCATTTCAACTCAATTTAAAATATCTAGTGTGTGCATAGCAGCCTCCTGGTATTAGGGGAGTCACTGTTCTTACCTAAGATCAAAGGTGATGTTAGAAACCATTCAACTTTCCTAATTGTGGATGAGACTGAAGTCCTTATGATATGACCAAGGACTCATGGGTAATAAATTTCACAATAATGTTCATAATTTGAACCCAAGCTCTGGGTTCTAAACCTAAGCCTCTTTACCCTGTAGTAGTAGCATTTAAATTATTTTGCTTGCCTGTCATTTTCAAGTTCATACTTTAGATGGAGCTCAAATAGAGAGATGATGAATATGTTCCATAGCAAATGTCTAAAATAAATGTACTGAAACCTCTAAGAAGCCAAAGCCATCTTGGCTGCCCTCCATGTAGCAATTATTGAGGAGTCAAGGGAAACTCCACAAGTAAATACTTGTTGACTGACTGATGGACAAGCTGGCCTCTGAGGTTTGCTCTCCCCAGGCTGTTGCCAACATAGCATATCCCATATTTATGTTTGTGAGTGTTGGCTGGCTCTCTCAGAAATGATAAATTGATTAGTTATTTTATGACCATAAAGCCACAAAAGGTGCCGAGCAGCCTATACTTCAAAAGGAAGGTTCAGGCCTTGTGAATGCACAAATGACTTTCCTTGACAGTCTCCATCAAATGTCTATAGAAGATCCATCAGCAATTAGGTGTTGAATGAATATCATTTTTTCTTAAGGAATTCATTCATTCTCAGATGGATGCATGGAAGAAAAATCCAAATAATAAAGTTGATATGATTATTATGCCAATTTTTCGATATCCAAGATATTTAGATTACTTTAGCAACAGGGAAAATATGTAAATTGCTGGTGAAGAGGACAGAAAGTGAGATTTCTAAGACAACAGCTTTAACTTGTTTTTGTCCTTCAGGAAAAGAAAAAGTACAGCTGTTTAATTTTAAAAAATGAATACCTTGATTATTTCCATTCATCAAATATTTCTTAAATGTATACAATGGTCATTCTTGCATCAATCAGGTGTTTTAGCATAGTTGTAGTTTAGATGTTACCACAAGATCCTAAAAATATCTAGTTAATTCAATCAGATAATATATTATATGAACTTTGGCACCAATCAACTAGCATTTATTAAGTACCTAATAAATAAAATGCACTTTGCTATAGGCTGGGGGTACATAACTCTCAAACATAAATATGAAACTCTATGCTTGAGTAGCTTACATTCCATTGGAATAGATAAGTTGAACATATTTTTGTGAACAACACATAAAAAGAAAAACACATTTTTTCTTTGTTGTGAGGGAGAAATCATAAGCAACTGGAGGATAAGTGGATGAGGAAATTTTTCATATAAAAGGGTGCTCTGAGACAAATCTTGACCAAAATTAGGCGTTCTTAAAAGTAGACATAAGTAAGGAATGAATTAATCACACAGAGGGTAGTCACTTTAAAGTCATAGAGTCAGGAGAGAAAGTATCCTATTTATGGAAGAATAAGAAAGCCAATTTGGCTGTGCCCCAAAAGGTGTGGTGAAAAATAATACCTAATAATGCTAGAAAAGTAGGTTGAGATCAGGTTATGAAAGGTTTTAAAAGTCGAATAGAGGATTTTATATTTCATTCTAGAAGAAATAGAGCTACTGACAAAATCAACCTTAAGATGATTGACTTCATTTTTACTGGTTCTGTGGGCTGAGTATAGACATAACAATTCATTGCTGCAGTAGTAATAAAGTTGGCATCAGGAATATAATGATTTATGGGCATGGGGATGTGACAATATTGGGGGACACTGAAACTTTTGATGGAATTACTTCTCTCTACTTCTTGTTTTTTCCCAGGTATTTATAAAGTAGTGAGAATTACATTCATTAAACAACATTTGGAAGATGCTTCACAATTTTACTGCTGCTCTGTCATTTCAGCATTCATCTCCAGTGGACAGCTGGACAATCTTATGTGGTGGAAGGAAAAAAAGAGGGAGAAGTCCACTGGAATACTCTAGTCACTGTTTGGCTGAACCCTTAATATCTGGTAAATTAAAACCATTCAGGGATGTCCTGATGGCAATGAACAGCTCAATCAGACAATAACATTAGTGGAAAGTTAATAAAAGGACACTTCTCACTCACCTGAATAGGAGACAGATTGCCTAGATCCCACATATATACTTCAGCAAGAAACTGGACCAAATTATGATCAAGAACTCTAATGAGAAGTTACATTAAGTGATTTCTTCCATTACAGAAGAGTACAAAGAGTAAATGAGAACCATACAGATATTTGGAAAGATAATCCCTCTGGCAAAGTGAGTACTGAATCTACAAAAGATGAAATATATACAAATTGTGTTGAGGGGTCATAGCTTAATGGTAAGAAAACCCCAGGGAGTAGCAACAGGCAGCAACAGAGCCTGCTGCAGACCAGCACTGTGTAAACCATTGTAGAGAACCAATGCTAAATGGTTCAGACTTAGATAGTCCCTGATTAACAACAGGAAGGAGAAGGAGAAGGAGAAGAAGAAAGAAGAAGAAGAAGAAGAAGAAGAAGAAGAAGAAGAAGAAGAAGAAGAAGAAGAAGAAGAAGAAGAAGAAGAAGAAGAAGAAGAAGAAGAAGAAGAAGAAGAAGAAGAAGAAGAAGAAGAAGAAGAAGAAGAAGAAGAAGAAGGAGGAGGAAGAGAAGGAGGAGGAGGAGGAGGAGAAGGAGGAGGAAGAGGAGGAGGAGGAGGAGGAGGAGGAGGAGGAGGAGGAGGAGGAGGAGGAGGAGGAGGAGGAGGAGGAGGAGGAGGAGGTAGAAGGTAGAAGAAAGAAGAAAGAAGAAAGAAGAAAGAAGAAAGAAGAAGGAAGGGATAGGAGGAAGAAGGGGAGGAATGGGAGAAAAATAACTACCAACGAGAACCATTGAAACATATTATAAAGATGTAAAAAAGAAAACAAATTCAAAAAAAGGAAGTACTGGCAATGATAGTTTTAAAAATATCACATAGCTTTTATTATATTTGCATATATATGCACAAACACACACACACTTAGGTAGTCTAGTGGAAAATACATTAGACTGACTTAAAAACTTCTAAATTAAAATTGTGTGACTCTGGGCAAGTTAATTAGATTTTT
This sequence comes from Sminthopsis crassicaudata, assembly GCF_048593235.1. Taxonomy (NCBI): domain Eukaryota; kingdom Metazoa; phylum Chordata; class Mammalia; order Dasyuromorphia; family Dasyuridae; genus Sminthopsis; species Sminthopsis crassicaudata. The sequence continues at coordinate 486,935,057 of NC_133618.1, read as the reverse complement.
TATACCTTTATCTGTAAAATAGAGGGAACAATATTGCCAACCTCAGTTGTTGGGAGGAAGAGATGACTTAGCATATGTAAAGTGTTATGCACATCTTAAGAACTATATATATAATGGGTATTGTTGCTTTTGTTATCATTTACTTCAAAAAAATAAGTAGTGTGAATATAGTGAGTCATATTTTTGTACAGAATCTTATGTTTGTGTGTGTGTGTTCTGTTATGTATATGGAATTTTTATTTGACTAGAACAAAAATATAAAACAAATATGATAGATAGAGAAGTTGAGACAGAAAGAAATATAAGCAGATGCAAAGATATAGATAAAAGGAGGAGAGACAAAGAGAAAGAAGGGAAAGAGAAAGAAAAAAGAAGAGAAAGAGCTAAATACAAATACATTTATTATGAAAATTATTTTGATTTATACTCACATATTTAGCCAATTTCAACTTTATCTGGCTAATTCTGTTTTCTCCCTAATTCAAAAGTTCCCTACAAAGTTACAGATCACAACACATCCATGTTTGTCTATCCTCCCATCCTATATAATTTTTGTCCATGTTCTCCCAAAATGTCCTCATAGTGGATCCATCCAGTGTTTAGGAAGTTTTTTCTAACTTTCTTCTATCATCATAAGAATACCAGTTGATCACCCTGCTATCATTTTATCAGATGATTGAATAATGGAAATAGGATAATTTTTAAAGCATATGCCACTCCAAGTCCCATATTGTCAGTAACAACAAAAACATTGTTTATATCAATGTTATCCTAACTATAAAAATTCCACTAAGTGTTAGAACAGAAGAAGGAATGGCTTGTTATCAAGGAATAATTTCATGAGGTGCCAAATTAAGTCCTTATTATTGTTAAGTACTTTGGGCTAGGAATTTGCCCAGAAGAGTGAAGAGAAACGTAGGGCATAGAATTTGGGTTGAATGGAATCTCAGAGATCGGCCTCCTTATTTTTTATAGAAGAAGAAGCCTAGACCAAAAAAGCATTAAATAAGTTGATCAAGATCATACAAGGACCACATTTCTGATTCCAAAGCATTTGCCATTTGATTTCACAGTAAATGCACAATATAATTATTGTATTATTAATTATTAAACTCCATATTTCCTCGGGAGATATTTTATCTGGGCTGATTTCTAATTCCCTTTTCAATGATATGTGTCCTGAACATCTATAATAAGAGTTCTCTGCAACATGTTTCTCAGCATCTTATCAGATGTAAGTGACTTTTCTTCCTGTGAGTATGATACTACTGTAATTGCCCTCAATGGTAGCTATGAAGATGTACTGTACATATCATTTGTAATAATTTCAGCAACAGTTTCAAGTAATTTATACAAAAAATGTAGCCTTTCCATGGCCTAAAAGAATGATGGGCTAAAGGAGAATAGAGTTGGATACAGCTGGTCCTAAGTCATTAATATGAACATTCTCTCAGCATCACTTGGAGAAGGCTGAGTATGAAAGATGAGAGGAGGGATCCAATCACTTGACTGCAGTTCATTTTCCTTCCAGATTTCCTCCTGGATTTGCTACATTACATACTGTGACTGGAAAAGAGCATAGAAGAAAAACAAACAGGGTCACACATTGATTTGCTGGGCTCCTTGGGGAGCAGTAGAGCAAGGATTCTAGATAATTGAATTTTATGGTTAACTCAGGGCTTGTTCTAAAACCAGTTTTCTTTCCACACTTATCTTTGTCTGTTAAACCAAGGCATTTAGTTAGATTTTTTCTGTGATCCCTTTGAGTGCAGCTTTTTGTGAATCTAATTGTAAAGTTTTTTTTAGTCCATTCCTGATGGTTTGGTGAAATTTATTATCTAGAATGATATTTCTGTAATAACTTTTGGTGGTAGGGTTTGGGGTGAGGAGGTTGATGAGCATCATTCTGACCATCTCTGCTTAAGATCATAGACCAAGATCTTGAATGGACTTTGGAGGCCCTTTGTTGCAATCCTTTTTGCCCAAGATCAAAGAGGAAGCAGGAATCAGAATTAGGATTTGAACACATGTCCTTTGATTTCAGAGCCAATTATTATCATCTAGGTCAAAGCATGGGAAATTGGGCTGAATAGTCCTTGAGGACAAGCCAATTCTGAAGATTATTTCTTGAATAAATTACTAATATCAATTCTTTTGCCTTGTCTCCTAAAATTGAGGTAGAAAAGCAATGAATTTGCTATAGATAATGAACATGAATGGCATTGAGGATAGGAATAAGAAAACAGGAGGAAAGTTTGTGCTTTCTTGGGGGTAGAATTTTCAGAATCTTAAGTTTAGTGTCTTAGGGGGAAAGGGGCAGCAGAAGACTTGAACCAAAGAGGATTCATATCAATTAGAACTCCAAGGAATTAGAAGACCTATATACTTCTAGGGATTCTAATATATTAATTTCATACCACATTCCACATAAAATTTATCCATGTACTATCCCCCTATTCCCATCTCCCATCTACAAAATATAAGCTCTTTATGGTCATGTCTATTGACTTTCTGTCACTGTCACTTAGCATCATGCCAGACCTATAGTAAGTGCTTTAATTATGCTGATTATTTGAGATCTGTTAAACAAACTACATTACCTACCATCTTGGGATTAGACTTTGGGTCTGGAAAAGAGTATGAATTCACTCCAGCCTGAGGATCTAGAACATCAAATATTTGTTGATTCAGCCTTCCTCTCCACAAATTTCTGAAAAATCATACCTTGAAGTAGTAAGTATTAGGTTCCAATCCTATGGAAATTTGTACCACTGACCATCCCTTCCTATATACTCCATCACTGTTTTCAATGTGCCTTGTACTCATTGTACTTTAGTACCTCCACTCCTCCCTTGTCTCCCATGGTCTCCATTTTGGCCTCATTTTTCCTTCCTCACAGTCTTGAGTTTATCAGTATCATTCTCTACTCTTGAATACTTTGCCTCTTGTTCTATCATGGATCATGATTTGTTAAATTCCAGCTCTTATCATCTGCCTTCTCTGCTCTGTTGGAGAAAGTCACACAACAAGTCACCTGAGCCACTTGAAATTTAATGCTAGTCATAGCTGGCCCCAACTTCATTTATATGATAATTGTTTTATTCTTCTCTGGTTAACCCTCTATTACATTCTTTATTGGATTGACTATCATATTCACTGCAGCAGCTATTCACAAATCTTGCCTACCTATTCTTCTCAAGCCCCAACTTTATTCTCTCCTTCCTTCCTTTCAGCAGAGGACCTCTCATATCTCACAGAGAAAACAGAGGTTATTTGAAGTGAATTTTAACCTAATTAACACCTTAAAAACTGTCTTCCAGCCAACTCTAGGCCTTCATTCCCTCTGGTCTAAACTATTATCATTAATTATAATTTTAATGGTAAAGTATTTTTTTTGCATTTGCATTTTTAAAGCAATTTTTCAGATGTTTATTGACTGCTTGTATTTTTTTTTTATTCCCTTGTATTCATTTTTCCAAATTATCCCCCCTCCCTCCACTCCCTCCCCCCCGATGACAGGCAATCCCATACATTTTACATGTGTTACAATATAACCTAGATACAATATATGTGTATAAATACCATTTTCTTGTTGCACATTAAGTATTATATTCCGAAGGTATTTTAAGGTTTTTAAAATGCTTCATACACAAGCAGCTGGTGGTCCAGTTCATAGAAACAAGCAATAAAAGTTATGAAGACCCACGTTTCAATCCTGCCTCAGGATTCTTGCTAAATTGCCCTGAGGAAGTCACTTAATCTTTGTGTCCTCAGTTTCTTCATCTATTAAAATGGGGATATAACAGTACTGATCTCACTTTATAAACCTTAAAATTCTATAAAAATGCTAGCTATTATTATTTCCTCATTTGAGCCTTACAATAATCTTTTAAGGCAGGTACTATAGATATTATTTTACTGATGTAGAAACTGAAGCTCAGAAAGATTAATTGATTTGCCCCTACTAGGAAATGTCAAAGGTAGAATCTGACCCACAATATTGGTGACTCAAAACCTAGTGGCACATCTCAAATTGCTTCTCAGCCTGTTTTTTTTTTTTTTTTATAGTCATCTAATCACTCTCTGGCCTAATCCATCTTTTCCATAGTTTCCAAATTATCTGACCATTTCAAAGGACCCCTCAAAAAGGTGCAATGGCCCTTTAGCATCTTGAGAATAAAATAAGAAAGGTCCCATTTTTGTGCATTAAAAAACTGTGCCCTGGTTCTTTCTTAGCTATCCATCTTCACTGCTCATCTTCTTCATAGACACTATATTTCAACCATTGTGAATTAATCTAACCATTCTGGAGAGCAATTTGGAACTATGCCCAGTATCTCTATTGGGTCTGTATCCTGAAGAGATCATTAAAAAGGGAAAAGGACTCACACATTATAAAAATGTTTGTAGCCTACTCTTTCCATACTGGCAAGGAAGTAGAAACTGAGTAAATGTCCTCAGCTGGGGAATAGCTGAATAAGCTATGTTATATGAATGTAATGGAAAAGGCTAGAAAGACTTACATAAACTAATGCTAAGTGAAATGAGTAAAGTCAGGAGAACATTGTACACAGCAAGCTCTGCTGTCCGCTCCCCTCAACTTCCTTTTCCATACTGGGAATTATTTTCCTTCTCATCTCTGCTTATAGAATTGTTCCTTTCCTTCAGGTCTTAGCTCAATGTCAAATGAGGCCTCTTTTTATTCTCACAGTTCTTTTCTAGACTTTCCACATGGAAACTCCTTTATGTTTATTGAATCATAGATTTAGTGCTAAAAGGACCTTAGAAACCATTGAGTCCAACTCCTTCATATTACACTTGAGGAAAGTATGGCATAGAGATTTTTAGGTGACTTGCTTCAAGTTACATAATAAATATATACTGTAGGATTTGAACTCAAATCTTTCAATATCCACTAGATTACATTGTTTTTAATTTATATTTTATAATTTATTTACCTATATACATATTGGTTTTCCTCAGTGAAATAGTTTCTTGAGGTCAATCTGTATATATATATATATATATATATATATATATATATATTTTTTTTTTTTGTAGTCCTTTGCAGCAAATTTCCACAAACTCAGAACAGTTTATAACATGTAGTAATCAATCGATCTTTAAACATATATTAGGCACCTACTATGTGTCAGGCACTATACCTGGTGCTGAGGTTTTAAGAAGAGGCAAAAGAGAGTTCCTGCCTTAAAAAGCTTGGAGAGGACAATATGCAAACAATTAAATACAAAGCAAGCTATAGGCAGGATAAATAGGAAATAATTGACAGAAGGAAGGCACTAGAATTTAGAGAGATTATGGAAAGCTTCCTGTAGAAGGTGAGATTTTAGTTGGTGTCTAAAGAAAACCAGGGAGGTCAGGAGTCAGAGGTGAGGAGAGAATTCCAGATATTGGGTTTAGTCAGAGAAAGAATGCCCACGGCAGAGAGGTGGAGCGTATTCTTCGTGAAATAGTTAGGAGACCAGTGTTACTATATTAAAGAGTATGTGTTGCAGAATAAAGTATGACGAGAGTGGAAAAGTGAGAGAGGCTAGACAATGACGGTCTCTGGATACTACACAGAGAATTTTGTATTTGCTATTGGAGGCAATAGGATGCCAGTGGAGTTTATTGAGTAAAGGAGTGTACATGATCAGACCTGCACTTTATGAAAGCCTTATTGCTAATTGAATGGAGGATGGAGTGGATTGGGGAGAAATACATATTAAATAATACTTCTCAAATTCAGTGACTAAACATGCATTCCCTAATACCATGTAAGTTACTGAAGCAGGGATACCACTAGTGTCATACATTTAATAAGCATTTAGCAAGTATTTATTAAGTTGAATTAAAATTTTGTTAATGGAGCAGTTGAAAAGTAAACCAACTTTACATGATGGAGCTGAACAATTTACCCCTTGCCATTATAGTGACAATTTCAAAGTTGTCTAGTCCCATCCCCTCATTCTACAAATTCTACATTCTACATTCAACAAATGAGGAAACTCGGGTCCAGGAATTTCCAAAGGTTATAGTCCTATTAAAAACTGAAGCTAGAGTAAGAGTTTAGGTCTTCTGATTTCAAATTCAGCATCTTTCTATGTGACTTATAGAAGGCTGCAGAAATCAATATTCATTCATCTAGGACTTTATTATTATTATTATTATTATTATTATTATTTTAAATTCTGTGGATTTTCTTTTTATTCTGCCCATTTGTAGCTAAGAGCCAGAGTAGCACTCATTTTTCAATGAGTTTCTGGAAGACTCATCTTCCAGGATTCAAATCTAGCCTCAGAAACTTACTAGCTATGTGATCTTGGACAAATCACTTAACCCTAACTTAGTTCCTCATCTGTAAAATGAGCTGGGAAAGAAAATGGCAAACCACTTTAGTGTCTTTGCCAAGAAATCTCCAGCTACAGTCACAAAGAGTCAGACACAACTAAAATGACTTAATAATACTTGTAGTCACAGACTCAATATACACTTTGAGCATGATAGAAAATATGAAACATCCTGCTGACCTGTTGACAGGTATGTGAGTACATGAATATGTTTCAGATCTAGCTTTAGTCTTATTCCTTCTTTTTATTCTGTGAACTAGTTCAGGTCAAAGCTTCATTGAGCTACCTCTTTCTGATTTACCAAGATAATTACAGCTATATAGACATCACCAGGGAAACTATTAACTTGCTACTCTTATGTGATTCCCTGGGGAATTAATTTGTGATGTAGCTTTCTGAGATTGTACATGCATAGGTACTTATACAAAGTGGAGTAGGAGAAGGATGGTAATGATGATGTAATCAGAATCCAACCACAGTAAAAGCAAAAACATTTTGTGGGTATATTAAATTTTACTGCAGAGCCAAACCATGTATACTTTAGAAAGTGCTAGGGGCACACTGTTATTGATTGGATGGAATTACTGGGTGCTCCCAGATGTGTGGGTGACATCCATTTCTTAATTTCATAATGTTATCTATATCTGACATATGATTATACTACTACAATTCTCCTTAATGCAGCCTGTAAAAACACATTGATTTTATAGCTCCCCAAACCGATTACATTAATATCTGTGCATAATTAGTTTACACATTACTAAATTACTGACAGATTAAAAGTGAAATAGTGCAGTTCATACTCAGCCGCATAACTGCCAGAAAGGAAATTAATATGGATTCAAATGGTCCTCAGAGACTTACGTTGAAATAGCAGAAATCTATAAAGACTGCTTGCATTAGGAAATTTCTATCACCAACATGTTTGTGGTTGATGCTTTCCTAAGTTGTTAATACAGGCAAAATGTAGAGCAGGAAATGATACGTGAGTGATGCTTTGGCTCTTACCAGCTCAAGAATGTGTTTATTAAAAAGCAAATTCTTAATTATGGTATTAAAGAAAGTAAAATGAAAGGAGAAGCTAAACTTTAAAGTTACAAATAAACTACCTTTAGGTTCTAGGAACTAATGTTTTGAATAGTTTTATTTCTCAACATTATTCTCAAATAGGGATTGGAGGGAAGCAGCAATCTATATTTTATACTTTCTGTCTCCAGATCCCCTACCCATCCCCACCAGATGCATATATATTGAATTTGTCTCTGGAGTCTTATTTACATTTGCTTCTCCTTAAGTGGATGGTTATACGTATATGTGTTTGTATGTACCACTTTGCTCCATAAACTTGCTCATGGTGGAAATATTTCTCTGTCCCCCCCCCCAAAAAAAAAAAAACCTCTCACCTTCTACTTGGGGTTAATATTTCCCAAATTCCTAGAACTATGAAATCTTATGTAGTTTGTGCCTAAGAAAGCATCTCCTCAACAACACATTGTTGTTAATCAATGGTCAGAAGACGTAGATTACATCGAGATCAAAAAGTGATAAGGCACCAAAAAACCCTCCAGATCTAGTAGAGCCATATAGTCTGGTGAGAAAGTGAAAAAATTATTTTTTCTTCTTTATTTTATCTGAGCCTTGCTTCAATCCTAACCCTGCTAGTAACACAATATTGAGTCATTTTCCTAAAATCCTGTTAGCCAATTAAGACTATTGTTGCTGAAGATGTTGTTGTAGTAGTAAAAAAAAAAATAATAATTGGGAAATCAGTGAGATAAAGCAGCTTGATGCAATGGCTTGAGTGATGGATTTGGACTTGCAGGCAAATATCATTTACTAAATTTGTAACATGGGACCAGCTAAGTCACCTCTCTGCAGTTCAGTTTCTTCAAATGGAAAATGATGGAATTGAATAGATGACTATTGAGGTCATTTAGAGGTCTAAACTTATGATCCTATACAAAAGTGATGTATAGGAGTTTGAAGACACAAAGAAGTTTCCTATAGCCCAAAAATTACAGCATCTAATATTTTTATATAAACATATGTGTGTACATATAAATATACATAAATATGCATATATATGAAATGAAAGTTACTCCAATACATACTGACTAGGTGACTATTAAGTTGCATAACCTCTAAGTGTTCTGAAATTTTCTATCCATAAATTATAGAAAAGCTGCCATATATATGTGGAATATATATATATACACACACATATGTACATATATATGTACACTATACGTGTACATATATACGTGTATTTTTATGTTATTTTGAAATAGATATAGCTAAATATATACATCTTGTGTATACATATGTGTACTATGCATACATGTATATATAGTTTGTGTGTTTATGTGTATGTATATGCGTGTGTATTCCAAATTACTATTAGAATATACCTCTCCTCTCAAAAGTTCAAACTTTTTTCATGTTGTATTGCTATATTTCTTCTCCCTGGTTAAGAAACACATTTCATGATTATTGCTTTCTTTTATACCACTTTTAATAAAAACACAAATATGTAGAGTTTCTACTTGAGAAACAAATATTTTGACTTTAAAGCTATAAAAGTTATTACTCTTTATTTAATTATTATCTGTTCCATGTATATAAAGTTCAAAAATTAATGTATAAGATGTTTAAATTGAATATCTACATTATATTTATATGTGTTTATTTTTCAATTTTTAAAAATATTTAAATAAATATTGCTTTTCCATAATTTGTAACTACATAACTACCTAAAGGAAGATAGCAGTCTCTGTACCATGATTTGGGAACCACTGTTATAAACCAAAAGCTAATGTCACATGGTTTCCAGATGTTTCTTGTAAGAAAAATAATTATATTATAAATATCTCTCAAGTTATACATGTCAAATAATAAGTGTGGGAAACAATATTCCCATAACCCATATTACTCTGTTTTCCCCATGAAGTGGTTAATGGGCTCTGACTAGTTAAAGAAATACTTATCTACAAGGATGTTCAGAACTGTCTCACCTGGATGTGGTTGCCATGGAAACTAATTTCCCCTTATTTATATTTTCTACCCCCAAATTACTATTACTAATAATTTTGGCAGTTATTAAAAAAGACAAGAAGTAGACCATGTGAATCCAGGCAAGAAATGAAAAAATGGAATCAAGAAGGAATGTTAAATGGAAAAAGAAACTGATGTGCCATCAAAATGATTTCAATTAGCCCATGGGATTGCTCTCCTTTAAAATAAGTGTCTCTGTATTATTATAGATCAGGAAAGATGAGTAATTAGAGAATTACTAGAGAGAAGATTATCATGTCTGCACCATATATTTCAATTCAATTCAATTCAACTAACATTAAGCATCTACTAAGTACAAAGCACTGTTCTAGGCATTGGGGATACAGAGGCAAAATGAAAATTCATCCTGTCTTCAAAGAGCTTACATTTTGAGAAATAGCATATGTGTATTTTAAATTAAATAATGAGAGAAACAGAGACAGAAAAAAGAAAGAGACAAAGAGAGAGACAGAGATAAAAGCACAATACTGAATAGTAGATAACATCTTTTATTAATATTTTTCCTTTCTCCCTCAAGGGAACTCTTATGAAAATCATAGTGTGATAGTATTTTACTGGGTTACCCCATAGTTGATCACACCTTGATCATTCCCTTATCCTTATTTCACCTCTACCTTCATGCTAAAAGCATGTTAATATCTCATTTTCTTTTCTGACAGAATTAAGAGCAGCACAGTTTGTTTGCATCATTGTATTCTGCCCTACTTGGAGTACTAGTTCAGTTCCAAGTCATGATTTAAGGCCATCAACAACCTGGAGAAAAGGTCAGCCAGAAAAGAAATGGTCCTTAATTCAATTTTCTACAAAGATCATTTGAGAAACTGAGTATATTTAACCTGTAGAAGGGAAGACTCAGGATCAGTCTTTTTCTGTGTATCCTTAGAAGACAAAACCGATTCAGTGGGTTCACCGTGCAAAGAGATTGTCAGGAAATTTTTTAACAAATTAAGCTGTTCCGAATTGGGATAGAAATGTGATGTCTACATAAGAGATGTGTTCCCTTGTCTTGGAGGTCTTCAAAGAGGAGTTTAATGAGCACTCTCTATTTGATACAGTGGGGTTTCTTTATATATGAAGACTGAAATCCTTCATTCTTCACTAGGTTCTATTACTTATCATTTGGACTTTTTTGCTCTACTATGACCTAGCAGCTTCTTCAACTTAGAATATTATCTCACTTTTAGACTCCATTCTCTGATTGGTCAGCTCTTCCCAAGACCTTCATTAAAAAGGAGGGGGGGATGAGGGACAGGTTAATATATTAAGAACAGCATAGTTTTCAGGAACAGAGAGGTGTTGATGTCATTGTGCTTTGCCCTCATTATATCCTATCTAGAGTATTATGTTATGGCATATGCCATGGTTTATGAAGGACATTGACAAGCTAGAGAAGAAGGCAACCAGATTGTAAGGGAAATGGTTGAGAAAGAAGACTAGTTAGAGATGTATACCCTGGAACAAGTATCCTTTTCCCCTCCTCCTCCTTTCAAGTTCTTTGGAGGTGTTGACTTTTCCGATTATGACATAAAATCCTTAAGGTCAAGGACTATCATTCTTTTTGCTTGTATTTATATTTTTAAACACAAGATAGACACTTAAAATACTTGTTAATAAATGCTTGTTAACCTGATTTGACTTGATGACTCTTGAGTCATCTTGAATTCTGTGATTCTGTTTCAGGGGGAAAGGAGAGATGCACCCAAATGTAGACATTTAATTAGGAGAGTTTTCAGCTAGGGGAATCAAGGAAGGATTTATAGAAAGGAGAGAAAAAAGAGGGAGGGAAAATAGTGAGTGAGAAGGAAAGCATGCAGGAAAAAGAGAGAAGAGAAAGAAAGAGAGAGCGACAGAGAAGAGAGAGACAGAGAAAAGAGAGAAACAGAGATAGAAAGAGAGAAGAGAGAGAAAAAAACAGAGACAAAAACACAGAGAGACACAGAGACATAGAGACACAGAGACTGATATAGACAAACAGAGATAGAGAGACAGAGATAGCGAAAGGTGAAAATATTTCTGAGATGGAATCTGCAAACAAATAAGGAGGATAAGACATATTATAAAATCAATAAAAATAATTGATCAATTAGCAAGCATTTAAGGACCTACTATGTATCATGTACTACTGTACTACTATGTACTATGTACTATGTACTACTGTGCTCAGCAAAGGAAATATGAAGATAAAAAAGAATAAATAGCATATGATAACTGTATGTGCTTATCATATTCTAGCAGCACTACAACATACTCTGAGGTGTGGTGATAATCGTGATGGGGAGTGTGGGATGAACAGACAGATGTTGTCTTTTTAGACCAAATTTTAAATTCTTTATATCTTACCCTCTTTTAATATGTCTAATTCTTTTTCCTTTTAGAAGAATATCAGGGGAAAAATTCTGGTTAATTGAACTAGGTTTTTACCATAGTTTTATTGTTTCATTGTTAAGAAACAAAAACAATTAATGCTTCCCAAAGGTTTTTAGTGATGATGATTTTATGAAGACTATTTAAACATCTCAACCTCTTGTTACTCTCCCCACAATCCAAAGAGCATTTTTATTGAGAGAAGTATTGATAGCATTACACAGTTTGGGTGGCATTATACACACACATACACACACACACACACACACACACACACATATATATATATATATATATATACATTATAGATGCATCTACAAATATATAAATTTACATACATCATTATCTATTTGTACATATATCAAATCAAGACAAGTAATTACATATGAAAAAGTTTTTTTTCAATTAATAATAATATTACTGATTTATACAGTATATAAGGTTTACTAACCACTTACTAAGGAATACTTTTCTTGGCCAAATAGATAATAATAATAGTCATCATTATATACACTAGCTTGGTGCGGTGGCAGTATCATAGCCAGTGAGGTTTAACTGAGGTGTGATCATAGTTCATTGAAATGTCACTACATATCTAGACAAGTATTTTCCTGATAACCTTCTTATGAGGTAAGAAAAAAAGCAATAGGTATGTGAAATATTTAAGTCTTGCAAAAATCACATGGCTCATCAGTAATAGAGCAGGGCTTAAACTCGAATCTTCTCTTCAAGTCCAATGCCTTTTGTACTGAACTATGTTTCTAAATTGGTAAATAAAAACACTTTTCTATTGGTGTATGCCTTTTGTACTGAACTATGTTTCTAAATAGGTAAATAAAAATACCTCTCTATTGGTGTATTAATCTTTTTCTTATATCTGTGTTGTGATCCAGAAGAGAGTAAAGATTAAAATTAGAATATCAAAGATTTGTGAACCAAAATAAAGACAGGATAGTAAAGTGAAAGAGATCTGTATTTGGAGTCAGAGGACCTGAGATCAAAAGTTTTCTCTTTCACACACTGCTAATGAAACTTAGGTAAATGATTCATTGACCCTCTCTAGACCTTTGTCTATCTATAAAATAAGTGAGGTGGTAATTCTCATATCCTCTTAGTCTTAAATTCATTTTAATAAGACTGTGAAGTGTGATGAATTAAAAAAATCAAACTTCTGCTAAATACAGCACAGTATTAGCAAACAAGTACCTGGAGAACATGTTGCTTTAATGAAGGAACCATCTACTCATGCTGTTTTCTTTTGTTTTTGTTATGCTCCAAAGAGCAAATGTTTGGTATTTAGAGATTGTTCTTTCTTCTGACTTGAAAAGATGGATATCAATGATTTCACTATTGCTTTGAAAACTAATCTTCTAAGGCTAGGGAAGGAATAGTTCTAAAAACTCAAATTAAATTGCCCTCCCTCTTTTTCAAGATTTTATTATTTCTGCTGTTATTTAAGAATGGTGAGAAAGTTTTATGGCCCTGTGGAAGAATGATGTAGTATTTTCTTCACAACTATCAAAAGGAGTTCATTTGTTTAAATCGTTACATGATAGTTCTATAATTGGATGGGAGGGAGAGTAAAAGTTGCTTTGAATTAAGGGGGTCTCTCTTAGACTAATGTAGACATGGCATTAGTGATGTCATCATAACCCACAATCAAGTCCATTAGGGGAAATTACCAGTCCTACCATTTAGTGGCAAACTCAGTCTTAAAACCTTCCTTTTGAAATATTCACTTTAGAGTTTATTATCTTAAAAGTGCATATTCACTTTAGGATCTCTAAATTAGTTTTTAGCCAACTAATTTGCCTTTTAACCATGTATATAAGTTGTGCCTTTTTGTGCCTTTTAACCATGTAACCCATAAGTCTATATGCTTAGGACATACCTAAGAAAAAAACAAGACTGCTCTGAGTCATTTTGATGCTAAAGCCCTGAAATCATTTGTAGGCGTCCTTTGACCTAAAGAGTATAGGTCTGAGTTATAACTACTAACCCTATTTGTACTTTAGACAAGAAATACTGAGTATAATGTAAAAAGTACTCTGAAGATATTTCCCAGAATTTGAAGGGAACTAAGATAGAGAGACAATATAACAAGGTGAAACTAGAACCAAGAGCAGCTTACCAAGATGCGGCTTCTAAGGGGAAAAAGCTGACCATATGTAGTAGCTTCCAATTTTAACTAAATATTCTTTTTAATTATATGCTCAGTTCCATTATTCCCAAACTGTTGAAGGATGTCAAGAATAAATTTTATCTAAATTCAAAACTCAGGGACAACTCCTTTATTATCACACTTATGATAGTAGGTCTATCATTATGGTACCATTTTTGAATAGAAAAATAATTAGCAATAACAGCTAATATTTATATTGTGCTTAATATGTTCCACATATATGGCTAAGCACTTTACAATTATTATCTCATTTGATCCTCAAAACAATGCTGAGATGTAAAGGGTGTTATAGATGAGAAAACTGAGGCAAACACAATTAAGTGACTTGCCCAGGCCACAAAGCTAATGAGTATATGAGACTAAATTTGAACTCATGTCTTTGAGACACAGCATTTTATTTATTTATTTTTATTTTTTAGCACTTTAGGCATGGAAACATAAGGCTAGGTGGCCACTCTATTATCCTCTTCTTCAGTAACATTTAGCATATTAGACTTCTTTCTCTAAATCAGTGAACATGTTCATTGATGCTAGGAAAAATGTGATGGGAAAAAACGATAAGATCGTGTGCATGTACAGGGTTCACTATTTACCATTTACATTTTCATATAGATTAGCATCTGTTTGCTTATGTCTCCAAAATGGTACTTCTGGAGGTTTATGTTTAAGACAGTTTGGCAAACACCAGAAATGTGTTTGCTGATCTGAGGCTGAAGTAACAAACTGCTCTGACAGAGCTTCTCCATTAAGAACCATGTATGTCTAAAGATCAGATTGCTTGGAATGTGGCCCATGTTAGAAAAAACAAATTCTACATGCTGTAAATCAGATTTCCTGATTAATGTATTAAAGAAAGAAGCCCAGGTAATTTTTCCCCTTCTAGCTCAGTGTACACATTCAGAAGGAAAAGAAATGGTCTTATAGTACTGGTTTGGAAAATACATCTTTTGATTGTTATGCCCAGTGGCTATAAATGGCTGTAATTGTGCTGCAGACTCGTTAACAAGTTTGTTGAAGATTCACATTATAATTTTAAAGGAGTTAATTGAATACTAATCCAATGTGTAGCATAAAAATTATTTGAACCATTCTTAGAAAGCCGAAAATCCCACAAGCTGCCTTGGTTCTTCTAAATCCCTACCCCTGTGAAACTGAGAAAATGAATATTCAATATTTTTCCATTTGAGTCTCTTGACATCCTATTGATTCACCTTATTTTCCCAACAATTTTCTGACAGGTTTCCCAATGTGGATACTGCAAATTCTTTGATATTCATCTGGTGATTACCTTTGAAAATGAGAGCTGTGGCCAATTTTGGGCTAGGATTTAGAACTCTGGAGTTTATGGCTCCGAGAAACTAAGGCACCTTCATATTATATATAACAAGAGACTTGTGCACAAAGGTCCGGATGTCCTCATAGATGGGAGTCAAAACTGATTTCTGAGGGGTTTGTGAAACAAGAATATTTTTCAATTAAGTCACAGGACCCTTGACTTATTACTGGGGGCACAGAGATATACTTTGGTCTGAGTGAACCCTATGCTTAGGCTGATGGAAATTATACATGAACCATACCCATACACATACACGCTCATGCGCATGCATGCGTGCGCACACGGGCACATGCACACACACACACACACACACACACAAATGATGGAAGGAAAGTGACTTTGTGTGGTCAGGCAACAACCTGTATTGGGCAGATTATTATTTAGACTGGCTCATAAGATTCTAACATTAAAGCCAGAAAGGACCAAAGATTTTATCTAGTTCAAGCCCTTCACTTTACAGATAAAGGCTTGAGTCTTAAGAGATGTTAAGAAAGTTGATTAATATTACTACATGGCAGAAACAGGATTTGAACCCAGCTCCCCTGACCCCAACTTCCCACTGTACCATGATGCCTCTCTGAGAAATTTCATGGTTAGCAAAATATACGAGAGAAAAAGAAGCAGGTAACATATTTCTTTGCTTTTTTCATCCTGAGAAAATATTCAGCTAATGGTATGTCTTAAAAAGTATAGCACACCCAACATTAGGGAAGATTGTAAGAATTCTTTTGGGACAACTAAACTGAATTTTATTTTTTATTCAAATAGGGCATATGTCTTCTCAAAACTAAATTTTATAAAGTTGTTTCAAAGCTAGTGCCAGGCCTGGATTCAGTAAGATTTATCTCTCTCAATTTAAATCTGGATTCAGATACTTATTAGCAGTGGGTCTCTGGGCAAGTCACTTATTTCTACCTTGGTTTACTCATTTATAAAACGAGTGGGAGAAGGAAACGGCAAATTTCTCTACTATCTTTTCCAAGAAACCCTCAAATGGGGTCATGAAGAGTAAGACACTGCTGGAAAGACTAATCAACAATAATAACAATGCAAAGTTATTAGTCATGAAACCAATTCTTTTTTCAAGTGGTCTCCTGCTCAGTTAGCCATAACAAGGTGTAGATCAATGCATAATTGCTCAACTATTCATGTCTGCCAGTCAAGTCTTTGCTTAAGCTACTACTAGGTTTATATTCCAAGGAAATCATAAAAAATGGAAAAGGATTCACACGTACAAAAATGTTTATAGCAGCTCTCTTTGTAGTAATAAAGAACTGGAAAATGGGGAATGCTCATCAATTAGGAAATGTTGAACAACTGTAGTATATTAATTTCATGGAATATTATTATTCTATAAGAAATAATGAGCAGGCAAATTTCAGAAAAAGCTTGGAAAGACTTCCATGGACTGATGCTGAGTGAAGTGAGCAGAAACAAGAGAACATTGTGCACACAGTATTATTGTGTGGATGATCAACTTTGATAGACTTTGCTCTTCTCAGTAATATAATGATCTCATAGAATTGGGGTGGAAAATGCTATCTACACCCAAATATGGAATTTGAGTGCATATTAAAGCTACTGTTTTTACTTTGTTGATTTTTTTTCTTATGGTTTTTCCTTTTTTGTTTTGATGTTTTTTACCACATGACTAATAATAAAAATATGTTAAAATGATTGTACATATATAACCTATATCAGACTGTTTCATTTCTTGGGGAAAGAAGTAAGGGAGGGAGAAAGAAAAAAATGGAAATGAAAATATTATAAACTTTGAAAACTAATAAATGTAAAAAAACAAAAGTTCCCACTTTTATACTCTTGCTCATGGAATGTCTTTCATATAAAATCCATTTTCACTCATTTTACCAGGTAAAATCCTATAGAGACTTCAAGATCCATCTCCAACTCTACTTTATTAGCCTCATAGGTTTATAGTTAGAAAGCACCTTAGAGGTCATCTATTCTCACCACACTTTCCTCATTTTACAGATAAAAAAACTGAAGCATAGAAAGATAAAAGAGACTTGGTTAAGATCACAGAGCCAAAATTTGAGCTTAGGTCCACTTACCTCAAATCTATTGCTTATTCTACCACTCATGCTGCCTTTCCTGGCATTATCAATCAGACCTGATCTCTCCTTCCTCTGAATATCTATAGTATTATTTGTTCTTCCTTCATGATATGTAGTACACCAGGCCTTGCACATTTGTCTTGTCCTTCCTTTAGTCAATAAGCTAAAGAAGGGTCAGATCTTTGCTATCATGGCAGCTCTTGAAGGGCTAAGCACAGGACTTTGCCCATAGTAGGCATTTGAGAAAAAAAATCTTTGATTGGATTTCATATCAAGAGACTTGCCTTTGAGGAGGAGGCTGTTCAGAGAGCTGCCTTTATATCTGAGAAAAGTCCCAAGCTTTCAGTTTGCATTCACATAGGCAATCAGTCCAAAGGTAGTTTGAATTAAAAAGTAAATAATTAAAATAGTTGCTTTGATTGACAATTGACTCAATAAATTTATCCACAATTCCTGGGTCTCTTTATCTGACAAATATTTGGTCACATTTTGTTACATCACAAGATTACCAATGGTGAATTTTGGAAGTGAGTCAATTTACATTTAGCAAGAATAGTTTTCATTTTAATCATGTGTTATAGAATTCTTTCCTAACAGCAACCTGCTGAGGGGGAAACAAATGGGAGGGGGGAAGCATTAATAAATCTTACTGTGCTAAATGTTTTACAAATTGTATCTCATTTGATCCTCACAGCAACCTTGTGAAGTAGATGCTATTATTCCCATTTTATAATTGAGGACACTGGGGCAGACAAAAGTCAAGTGATTTGCCCAGGAACATACAACTCATGAGAGTTTGAGACAGCATCTGTACTCAGGTCTTCTTGACTCCAACACAAGTACTCTATCTACCTAGCTTTTTTGTGAGTTGATTTAGTGCAAGATTCTTTACCCTAATTTTACAAATTTGATTCAATTTCATTTTTAAAAATTTATTAACATGTTTTGTTTTTATATTATAAACATTTGTAGATTATCCCAACAATGTGAAAAGTCTTTTAAAAAGTAAAATAGTTGAGTAATAATAAGCAATCTAATTTGAAAGTTCATATAATGCAAAATTCTAAATCTATACCACTTTCCCTATTTTTAATAGTTTATAATTAAGATATATATTTTCTCTCTCCCTCCATTGAAAGAAATAGAAAAAAAATCCTTAAGATTAATATGAATAGTCAAACAAAAATGATTTTTGACTGTATGATATATATAGTATACACACATATATATATTTGCATATACACACATTATATGTAGATGATAAAAATATACTATGTATAAATATGCATATTTATACATGTGAATGTATATGTGCATCTATATGTTTCTGTGTATTGTAATACATGTACAGGCATATAGCTACACAGATACATATGGATACATGAATATATATGTATTCTACACATGCAAATGTCTATGTCAGAGGCATTGCATGTTCCAATGCACATGCACACTTAAATATGCATACATGTGAATATGCATATATATCTATACATTTTTAATGTGGGTGCTTTTTTTTTACATATACACATAAATAAATTTATATGCCATTCTGCCTTGTACGTCTATCATCTTTCTGAAATCATGGGTAATCATTTTATTGATCATAGTTTTTACAATTTTCAAAATTGTCTTTCCAGTGTTGTTAAAATTGTCCTCTTTAACCTGCTCATTTTTTCTTTATCAATGTATAAAAGGCCAAAATATTTCATTATTGTATTGTTACAGTATAAATTGTCCTTCTGGTTCTGCTTAGTTCACTCAAAATCAAGTTATACAAGACTTTCCATGTTTTTTTTTTTTCCAAATCTATTTCCTCATGTCTCAGAGCACAATAAGTTTCTATCAAGTTTCATATGCTACGACTTTTTTCAGTATAGACTTAGCAGAACATAATTCAAAGAGTATATATTGGCTATTAAATTTTTGTTTATATTTCCAAAATGCTTTGCAGAATCATTGTATCTACTCACAAGTCTACTAAGAGTTCATCATTGTGTCTCTTTTCCAGTACAATAACTTCAACATTCATATTTTTCCATATTTATAAATAGGCTGCAAGATTAAATTTCAGAATTACTTTAATTTGCATTTTTCTAATTAATAGTGTTTGGAACATTTTTTCATATATATACTGGAACCTGTGCTTCTTTCCTTGAGAAGCCTGTTCCTATGCTTAGAACCATTTAACAATTATGCGATTTCTCTTATTCCTATAAATTTGAATAAGTTTCTTATATTTCCTAGAAATGAGATTTTATCAGAGAAACTTCGTGTGCAGTTTTTTCCATTTAATTATTTTTCTTTTATTATTATATTTGTGTAAATATGTTATGTTATATAATCAAAATTTTGCATTTATTTCCTAAGCTCCTCTCTAGGCCATTATTTGGTCATAATCTTTTATTCATTTTCCAGATTTAATTTACTTTTATAAACATTATTAAACTCACACTCTTTGAAAAGTTTTGTGGTCAATGATGAGTGATATAAAGATCAGATCATGCACAGTGCCTGCCTTCATAGAATTTCCAGTTTAGGTAGAGTCTATGACATAAAATC
>NC_133618.1:486552616-486610116 GCF_048593235.1 Sminthopsis crassicaudata | reverse complement strand
CATTTAAATCCAGCCTCATATACTTGCTTGTTGTGTAACCCTGGACAAATCATTTCACCTCTTTTTGCCTCAATTTTCTCATTTGTAAAATAAGGACAATAATAGTAACTATCTCCCAAAATTGTTATGAGGATCAATGAGATAATATTTGCAAAATGCTTTGCAAACCTCAAAGCACTATATAAAGGCTAGCTGTTATTATGATCAAAGAATAACCCTTGTACTCCTTCCTTTTACAGTTATGTGGGCTTTCAGCAATTTTGGATCTACACTAGAATGGACCCAGACATTTTGTGTTTGAGGAATTTGGAAGAACTTTGATAACACAATGCTGAGCCCAGGCTACATAACTTGCTAACTGACAGAGAGTGCTCTCCAGAGGCCCCTCTTTACTAATTACTACCAACCTGGGGTTCAGACCACCCTTGAGACCTTGAGATTAGCACATTTCCTCTGTTCATTTTCTCACTGGTCTTTTCTATCAGAGGGTTTAAGGATATCTGAATGACACAAGATTACCTTATCATTTAGCCAAATTCTTGCCACATTACATTTTCTCTGTTTTTAAATTGGAAATTAAGTTCTGAAATGCTGAAGTTCTACTGAATGAAAGACTGTCTTTTCTCTGATCTTTTTCTTGGTGGGGGGAGGGAGGAAAGGGAAAACTATTTGTTGCAAACCAGCTTCCTCTCACTTTGGCTTCCTCTATTTCTTAAAGGCTGCCAAGGTTACTGTTGTTTCTCTGTTATTTGTGATGAGTAAGCCTGATGAAAATGCATTGTGGTCAGGTGGATATGGGGCAGGGGTACAATGGGAAATATTTGGCTATCAGCTCTCTAAAAGTAAAATATACTTTTGACATATTTGTAAATTTAATCTTCATTATTGATATTATTTCTCCATTACTTTCATGATCCTAATAATAATAATAATTGCTATTATTAAAATTGGTATATCATAGTAATTTGCAAAGAGTACCTGATGAAAGATCAGGATGGAGGGCTGGGTTTTAGTCTCCATCCATTCTTGGTTACTCTTTCCAAAACTGTGAGAAATAAATAAATAAATAAAACGTCCACCTCTTAAAACAAATCCTCTCCTCCTCATCCTGAGTTAGGCTCCTTCCCCAGCTTGTTTCAGGTGCTGTGAGAAAAGAATTGGATTTGGCTGTGTTTGGCTTCGGTGCCCTCCTCCTGAGTCATTTAATGGACAAACAGTTTGTTTTATTTATCTGACAGGGTTTCTTCATATTGTTTCAGGTTATCAGCACTCCCCTGCAGATCATATTACAGCTTGTGCCAGGATTTGACCCTCAGTAGGGTTCACTTTAAATCAGATCCTTATCATTACTGCAGTGATAAATAGAGATGCTTTGGAAGCTGTAGCCAGATTATTTATTTAGTACCTCTCTGGATCATGTTTTATACAGCCACGGCTCAGTGTCAGGCCTTTATGGATATAGCTTAGGTTGCATTCAGGAACTACAATCCAAAGCCCCTTAAATAATGTTAACTTAATAGCTGACATTTTTATGAAATAAGTCTGCATGGAGGGAGTTTGGGGGGAGAAGAGGCAGACGGAGCAGTGCGCTTCATTGGAGGGAGAAAGACTGATTTCCAGGTTCATTCCAAAACTATGGACAGATTTTGTTATAGTTAAAGCCTCCCATGAAGAATTTAAGGGGGAAAAAAAGAAAGAAAAAAATTGCATTCCTTAGAGAGAAAATGGGTGATCCCAGGAGAGTGTTTGTGAATATCTTTTACCATAGAGGAAGGAAAGCCCTCTCTCCCTCTTCCCTTCTTCCCCTTACTACCCCCCCTTGCCTTTTTTTTTTTTTCATAGACCTTTGTTTCCTAGTGGAGACATTGAGCAATAATACTCCTTTGCTCCAGGCCCCTTGCCTGATTTTTTCTTTCCTGGTCTTCAGGGACCTTGGGAGGGGCTGTGCCTGGCCTCTGTTGCCAGCTGGGATGGAGAGGGAAAAGGTATGGCCCAGCTAAGGCAGGCCCCAAACAGGCGGTCCCTTCCATCAGAAGCACAAAGAATTGTCGTTTGATCTGGGCTACAATTGGAATGCAAATTCTCTTCCATCTCCTGGATACCTGGTCTTGTCCCCATTTCTCATTACTGTAATCTGCAAGGCTCGTGCATGGAATGACAAAAACAAAGCTTCTTTCTGATCCAAAAAGGGAGGGGGGAGAAAATGTCCGTGCCCTTCTACTCCTGCTTCTCCAAATCCTTTCTCTTCAGTTTTTGTGGAAAGAGGTGTTTATTTTTGCCAAACTCTCTCCTTCTACTTACATGTTAGTAAATACAAAAATGATAACACTGGTACCTGGCTTTAAGCCATTCTCATCCTCTCTCCCCTCACCTCCCCACCTCAAACTGAGGCTTGCTGCTTGGTGGTGCCTCCTGGAACTGGGGTCTGGGAAAAGGGCAGAGATCGCAAGGCTGCCCAGTTGCTGCTTCCAAGAAATGTCTCCTGTCCTCAGCCAGCACTCTGGCTGCCAACCAAAAATGCAAAACCACCTTCCGGCAGGGGAAGACTCAAGCCAGGGCACTGAATTGGAAAGAGTTGCCTGTTGGATTCCAAGATCTCCAAACAGGATTTCCCCTCCTATTGCCAGGTTTGGGCAAAGTATGACTTCTTCATTGTGGAGAGGTTTCCTCCCCGTGTGCTCACAAAACCAAATGGGAGCGAAGGCTCTACAGGATTGCGGTGTCCATGAGGACCCAGGACACATAGGAACCAAAGCTCTAAGGTCCTTCCAATTTAAGAGGGCCTGGCCTAGCATTTCAATTGTAAATTCCTTAAGGCTGACTGGGTATTTTCCCACTCTCCCAGCCAACCAGCACTAAACCATGCTGCCATCCTCTGGCCTTCACCCCCGCTTCCTGCCCTCTAGAATCTTGGACTCTGCCCTTGGAACCATCCTGATCTCTGGAAAGTGAACTTGAGCTTTACCTTGCCCAGAAGCAGGCCTCTCCCTCACTTCTGGATCACCAGTTCTAGCTCATTTAATGTACAATCTTTCCCACCTCCTCTTTATGTGCATCATTTTCCTCCATTAAAATGTAAGTTCCTAACTTGCTTGCCTGTATTTCTGTCTCTTACACTTCACACAGGCTTGACACATAGTAGATTTATTTTTTGCTAAGGTATTTGGGGTTAAGTGACCCTGGGATCACACAGCTAGGAAGTGTTAAGTGTCTGAGATCACATTTGAACTCAGGTCCTCCTGACTTCAGGGCTGGTGCTCTATCCACTGCACCACCTAGTTGCCCCAAAGTAGATTCTTGATAAGAGAAGTAGAAGAGGAAAAGAAAAAGCATTTTTATAGCATTTACTGTGTACCAGGTGCAGTACCAAGCACTTTACAAATATTATCTCAGTTGATCCTTACAATAAATCTAAAAAATAGGTGCATTTATTATTCCCATTTTACAGTTTAGCAACTACTGCCCATGGTTAAACAGCTAGTGTCTGAGTCTAAATTTTAACTCAATTCTTTCTGATTCCATATCCAACGCTCAGTAAACTGTACCATCAAGCTGCCACCCATAATAATCTGTCTGTCTGTTTTTTGTCTTTCTATATTGCCATCTGTTTATCCTTCCATAAAGTAGTTCAAATAAAAGTTAGTTAACACCTATCTAGTAGGTTAGAAATCTATCTTCTAACTATCCTATTTATCATCTATCTATCTATCTACCTATAAAATAAGTTGTACAGGGTTTGCTATTTCATGCCCATTTCTGAATTCCCTGGCTACTCCTTGTATATGTCCATCCAGTAATGAAAGGGTCTGATATAGAGTGACTCTGGCCCACCCAACTACCACTTGACAGTGTCAGGAGATAGAGTACTGCCTCTTAAAAATTGATCTGACCTATTCCTCTTATTCAACCCCCTAGCTTGTATCATGCAACTCTGAACCGTTCAATTGGAGACAGGGAAAAGCCAGACTTTTTTACCCATCATCATAGTAGTCAATGTGGTTACTAGTCCCTATGCTCCTGATTACCTTTTCTCCTTTGTGTTTCTTTTTCTAAGTAGGTGACTTAAGATTCTTCTTGCAATGGATATATCCATGTTTGAAGATGACCTTATGAGTTCAAGGTATTTGGAAGTCCTAGGTGCTACAAGTAGACTAAAAGATAACCTTTTTGGTTTGATTGGCTAAAAGGCATAGTAATTAAAGGAAGCCAGGCAGAGATGAAGTGAGATGTAAAATGACAAATAAACAATCCCTAAACCTATTTATATTGTGATGAGATTTAAGAATCAGTCTTCTAACAAAGCATAACTGTACTTTAAGTTACTGAATTATATTTCAAGTCTTCTGTCACTATTCTTCCTTGTCTTTTTGTGTCTATTCAAAATTGTGTGTGTAAGAAACAAATATTATTCCTATAACTGATATTGTACATTGAGTAACTTTGTATTACCTAATGTTGGAAGATACCCTGGACATGACTCAAAACCTAAACTTTAAGAATTTAACCCCAGAATGCTTGAGTAGGAATTTAAAGGAAATGAGAGTCTGAGAGTAGAGTCCAGTTCCCCACTTCTGAGAAATTAGGTTTTCCTAGAACAAATACCAGTCCAGACCATCATATATAACTGGGTCCAAATCAGATATGTTACTCAAAGAGGGAGAAGGAAGGCCCAATATCTCAGTACCTTGGATCTAATAGTGGTTGACAATTTTAGGCAATTATTATTCTTATACTGCAGGCAAAGAAAAAAAGAGATAGCAAATGACTTGCTCAAGATAATGTAACTGATATCTACTGGGGTTAAAACTTGAATTTTTGTTCTTCTCTTTCCTCATCTAGGGTACTTTCTCCTATTAAAAAGTGTTACAGCTTAAAACATAAATAAGCAGCCCATAGATCATAAAACATTGGCATAGCTATTTGCCAAATTTTCATCAAGATTTTCTCTAATTTGTTTGCCAAATTTGAACTAGGGATTGGATCTGGTAGTGACCATGCTATAGGTAGGAGGTCAAGCAGCAGAGTAATAAGTAAAGGAAAGAGTTGGAAATAGGTTATAGCATCACTATGGCTTCAAAGTCACTAAAAACTATAATTCAGATCAGTCAACAATCCCTAAGATGATCTCTTTCAAGAGCCTGGTTATTACTTCCCTTTCACTTTCAACATCAATTATTCTCAATGATCATTAATTCAATTCTCTATGATCAAAAACCTACTAAATACAAAACGTTGTGTAAGATATTAGGAAAGATACAAAGGTAAAGAAGATATAGTTACTGCTCTCACAGAGCTCACAATTTATGATACAACTTTAAGGACATTGAGGTATCATCTCTCAGGATATCAGAAAGGTTGGAAGATTCCAAATGCTTGGGAAAAAACAGAAACTTTATAATTTCCAGAAAAAAAAACAATCAAGGAAAATATCAATAAATGACAACCCATTTTCCTACTTTCTATTTCTATGAAATATTTCTGAATAAGCATAGACTATTGGTTCCCTAGTCCCCAGATCCTAAAGTCACAATGAGTCTGGGTCTTACAATAGGACAATTACTTCTCTCAGCATTCTATAAGTTATCCTGGAGAGTTGGGATTTCAAAGACTCATAAATCCCCATCCAATGTGTCCTTTCTCTCATATAATCAGTTAACTTAATCTCCCCAATAACAATTAATAATTAATTTCCATTAATTAGCCCAATTAATTAGTTAATAATTAATTAGGTTTTGCGAGAGGTTATTTACCAAGAAAGTATAGAAAACACAAAAGTACATAAGCAAATGAAATCCAAAGCCATTCAAGAGTTTTGTCTGTCAGCAAAGTAAAAAATAATTTTAAAAAACAATGTTTCAAATGCAATTGTTTGGGCAACCTATAAAGCCAATGCATCAATGCATAAATCTTGAAGAAATTTGTAGGTGGAATTGAATTAAGCTCACAATTGATTTTTTTTTTTTTTTGGCTGGGGCAAGTAGGGTTAAAGTGACTTGCCCAGAGCCATACAACTAGGAAGTATTAAGGTCATATTTGAACTCAGATCCTCCTGACTTCAGGGCTGGTGCTCTATTCACTGGGTCACCTAGCTACCCCTGGGCTCATAATTGAATGGGAGCCAAGGCAGGTTTGAATTGTTCTTGGGAAAGTATGCAGTAATTTAAATAACCTCAAACACTTCTCTAGAATACTCATCTTTTTAAACATCTATATTTTCCAAGAATATTATGTGGTTGGGTAATGGAAGACCACATCCTCCAAAGAAATGAAGATATAGGTCATCCAAAAGTCAATGGAAAGGTGCCCATTATACATGAGTAGACTGTTTTATAGTATAATTAAGAATTGCACAGCTGAAGCAGCATGAAGCTGAGACAGAGACAGAGAGAGAGACAGAGACAGAGAGAGACAGAGAGAGAGACAGGGAGGCAGAGAGAGAGAAAGAGAGACAGAGAGACAGAGAGAGAGAGAGAGAGAAAGAAAGAGAGAGAGAGAGAGAGAGAGAGAGAGAGAGAGAGAGAGAGAGAGAAAGAGAGAGAGAGAGAGAGAGAGAGAGATGGAGACAGAGAGAGAATGTTATGGAGACAGAAAAGAAAATGTATCAGTCATGACAAAAGAGCAATGGCTAGCCCCAAAATGGCCTACATGAACTATTTATATCCATGCAGTGTCAAGAGATTCAGATAATGATTCTCCAATATATTGGGTGAGCCCTATGTGGAGTGTGATGATATTATAAGAGTCATCAATATGCAGAAAGAAGGGATGATTGGATGGATGGATGGATAGATGAATGAACTGTCTTTTTTAGCATTCAAAACAGAACTCACATAGAGTAGATCACAGATTTATCAAAATATTAGAATAAACTCACTAGATTCTTACATAGCCCTCTATTTCCTAATATGTATAAAATCAAATATAGGGGTAAGAAATAGTTTAAAGTACATACATTTAATTGAAAGCCATGTGGTTCAATGCCAAGCCTGGAGTCAGGAAGATTCATCTTTTTGAGCTTAAATCTGACCTCACACACTTACTAGCTGTATCACCCTGGGCATGTCACTTAACACTGTCTGCCTCAGTTTCTTCTTCTGTAAAATGAGATGGAGAAGGAAATGGTAAATCTATATTTACCAAGAAATTCTAAATGGAACAACAAAAAGTTGGACATGACTGAAAAACTGAAGCACAATACACCTAATTAAATGCAGAGAAAGCAACAATTCAGTTAAGTAGAAGGAAGTAGGGAAAAGTTTGCCCAATCCACTGGTTTCACCTACCTCTTTTCAGTCTTCTTCTGAATTGATCTGCATATAACAAGAGAATGTTGGAACTGAAAGAAATTTCCTAACCACAGTTCTATTATTACAAGCTGGGGGCAGCTAAGTGGCACAGTGAATAGAATGCTGAACCTGGAGCAGGAAAACCTAAGTTCAAATCCTATCTCAGATATTTAGTTACTGTGTAACTCTTGGCAAATCACTTAACTCTTGCCTACCTCAGTTTCCCCATCTGTAAAATCCCCATAAGATATTGAAGGTAAAATGACATCTATAATATACTACATTTAAGGGCATGTATAGTAGCATCTACCTCCCAAGACTGTTGAGGGAATTAAATGAGATAATTGTAATTCACTCAGCTCAATGCCTAGCTAGCACTAGGTACTATGTACAAACTAATACATTCTTGTTACCCTTCTTCCCTTTGCTAAATAGAACTTCAGAGATGATTTTCAGAGACTCAGGCTTCTTTTAATGAGAAGAGTTAAAAGACATTTGTAAAGCATCAATGAAACATGATTTGAGATGAAAAGAACTAGAATTGGTTGTAGTTACTTGGGACCTCCATAAAACTGAAATGTCTAAGCAAAGAGTAATTCAGAGTTGAGACTCTAAGCTACAAAAGTAGCTCAGGAAACATTCTGAATCCCATCTCAAGAACAGGAGAGAACAGCCAGAGAGCCCCAAAGACAGCTCTGTAGAGATGTCCCAGCAGAGAACAGCCCAATGATACAACTAGAGAACACTGGCAGCACTACATCATTGGAGGTATTCCCTGGCCACATATGCTCTCTGAGCACATATATTTCTTGTGTATGTCATATATATTCCCTTCATATATATAGATTCTCTCTTCATATGTCCTTCTGTGTATGTGTCCTGGTCACAAGTGTTTCCAGATGTCACCTCTTTCAATAATCATATATGATCTATGAGTGAGCATATCCCTCCCTGGCAATTGCATTTCTATTCTTTTTGATTAAAAGTAGAGTTTTTTGGGTTAATGTGTCTTCTAATTGGTCTAGTAAAAGAAAAAGAAAAAAACATAGGCAGAAGCTTGTGAATTATGATTTCAATTGTATATTGACCCATAAAGAACCACACTACTACATGAATTTTTGAAGGACCTATATAGTAGAGGCCAAAGATATTACAAATAAGATTTTCCTTTGGGACTGAGGAAAAATATTTGTGATGACTCAAATAAAGTAATTTCAGAAGATGATCCATCTGCTTTAATGGGACAATAATTCTTTCAAAAACATATACACTTAAACAAATCTCCAATTGCACATACAAAAAGAACTTTGGGTATTCACAGCATCTAAGAAATAATTCACCTTCTCAATTTCTCACTATAAATTTGATGTCAAAAGTGGAAAGGGACCACAGCAGGACTGTGCTTGAGCCAGCTCTAACTGGCACTGATTATTAAATTTCAATGTGATCATTTATGCCTTGGAAATAAGCAATTGCTACAAATTAGAGTTTGATTTATTTTTGTTGATTGTTTAAACTTAAAGTGTAAATAATTCAGATTAAATGTAAAATTGTATGTGTAGACATTCTACCCCCCCATCCTTCAGAGAGTCTGGCTATTAAACAATTACCAGCATACTACTTCATTGCTTTATAAACATTGCTTGAGTTCAGCAGAAGTGCAGTAGAAAGCTCAAAGAAGTAAATCATCACCAGACTGGAGGTCTATGACCATAGACATTTAATAATAACAACAACAATAATAACAAGAGCAACAATGATAATAATAATAATAAAAATAACTGCTATTTATATAGTCCTTTAAGGTTTGCAACATGCTTTAAATACATTATCTCATTTGAGCCTCATAATACCCCTGAACTCTAAATATCATTAAAGTTTAATTCCATCCCTTTATGAATATGGAAATAGTGTTCACTTCAATCCTTTCCAGATAACAAAACATTTATTATACAAGAAATGCAGATCCTTTTAAAGGAGGGGTAGCAACAACAAAGGAAAAATTAGGTATCTTCTGACTGACAGCTCCAGATAGTTTCTGGGCCCATTGAGAAATTGGTTCTACTAATAGGCCAGTGTGAGGACATTTATTTTGCTCCTATATGAAGAGACTGAAACATCCTATAAATCTCCATTTAAAAGCATGTTTGTAGAAGCGATGTTAATAGTCTCACTGACAGCACCTCAGGTAGAAAATTATTTATATCACCTTATATTCTAAAACACTTAATCAACTTACCTTATAGGTTGTTAGTATTAGGGTAGGGATGGGTGGAGAGAGAAAAGAAGTCAACTGAAAGAAAATAATATTAATGAGATTTGTGAAGATCACATATTTTTATTCAGATAAGTCAATTCAGTTGAAACTGAGGCAGTTAGGTCTTGCAGTAGACAGAACAGTTGGCCTGTAGTTAGAAAGACCCGAGTTCAAATCTCAACACAGACATTTACTAGCTATGTGACCTTAGGAAAGTCACTTAATGTGTTTGCCCCAGTTTTCTCAAATACAAAATGGTGATGATAATAGCACCTGTTGTTTAGAAGTGGCCAATTCTTCATGACCCCAGGAACCATAGCACATCAGTGCTGTACCATGGAATTTTCTTGCCAAAGGTACTGGAGTGATTTTCATTTCCTTCTCTACTGGACTAAAGCAAACAGAATTTATCTGATTTTCCCAGAGTCACATAGCTAATGCCTGAAACTAACTTTGAATTCAGGTCTTACTGATTCCATGCTTAGAGTTCTTTCCACTGAGCCATCTAACTCTCCCTAATAAGAGCACTAACTCTCAGGATTGCTGTGAAGATCAAATGAAACAATATTTATAAAATGCTTGGTCCAGTGACTGGCACATAGTAAGCACTACATCAATGCTAGTTATTAATATTATTTTCTTACAACTTACATCATGCTAAGAAATAAAAGCAAAAGTTTGAAAAGTTAATTTTTCAGTGAATTCAATTAATAGAGAAAACAATCAGCAGAGACTTGTTCCCATCATTTACGCCACTAATTGTATTTTTTGGACTTGAAGTATTTGAATAATGGCTTTGTCTGTCTGTTACTTTTGTCTGTTTATAGCCATATGCATAGTATTAGAAGAAGAATTCATGGTACTGGTCCCTGAAAATGCCTAATATTTTCATTAGATTGTTCAGTTCATTTTGATTCAGGCCTAGAAATAGAATCTTTCTTCTGAATAGACCCATTTAATATTGCCCAATATCTGCATCTTTAATTTAGAAGTACAAGTTGTCCAAGATAGAAGGAAACTTAGAAGATATCTCATCCAGCCCTTCCATCTCATAGAGGAAAAAACTAAAGGGCAAAAGGGAAAACATTTACCCAAGGTCACATAAAAATAAATGGAGGAACCAAGAATGCAATGCAAAAATCCTAAATTTTAATTCAGTGCTCTTTCATGGTACTTAACTTCATCCCTCAAGACATATTTCCACTATATCTCACCACCTGGAAAAAAGGCAAGTCTTTCTAATGCAAAAAGGTTGTTTGGGATGGCATCATAGGCAGGAGGCAATCGACAGTTTTGGCAGAGTCATACCACTCTCCTGTACTCAATCCTGCCAAATGACATTGCAGTTCACTCTAGAGTCCAGATGCAGTTTCTCCCAAAAACCAGTAAAGGGAAAGAAGAGGCAGAGCCCTAGAGCATTCCATTCCCACCTGAAACTCAGACAACTCATAATTCAATGATGCTCTGCTAAAATGTGTGGAGTCATGGGAAGAACACTGACTTGAGAGACAAAAGGACTGGGTTCCACCCCAATACCATTACTAAGTCAGTATATGATGTTATATTAGCTGCTCATTCCTATAATCCTCTATTTCCTCATCTGTAAAATTGGAAATGTGAATTCAACAATCTCTGATGTCCCTCTCTCATTCCTACGATGTTCTAGGATTCAAAGCTTGACTCCAGAAAGCATTTGTTCAAACTATCTTTTGACCATAAAAACAGACAAACTTAATTATCCCTTTATAATCTGCTAGACCTCCAGAAATACAACTACTAAAAGTCATGCTAGAAGTGTTACTTAAATGTTTACTGCCCCTTTTAAAAGGGAAGGGGGTTTCACTGGTATAGGAAGCTCTCAATGAAGAACTCCTTCTACCAAAACAAATCATCATCTTCTCTGCAATATATTATTTTAAAAAGTGGACTAATAAGCAGACAGGTTAAATGATTTATGCAGGGTCACACAATCTGTATGTGTCCTGGATGGTACTTGAACCCATATCTACTTGGGACCAAGGTCAAGTTTCTATCCATAATATTATAATGTTTAAAAATCTTTTGAAAAAAAAATGTTACTAATATTCAAAGTGAGGGGTGAAAAGCACAACACAGTTTAAATCTGAGATAGTATAACTAGAATAAAATGGAATGGAGAAAGATAAAAGAAAGTAATTGAAATATATAAATGCTAATATCATTATTATTGAACCATTACTAAACTGTGGATATAGAGTAATATGAAATGAGAGTCATAACTATCATTTATGAGCTTGGTATGAGCTTAAGCATTTCCTCTGTGGTCTACTTTTATGATTAATCCTAATTTAAAATGCCTCTCTGCAAGATATTTTGAAATCTCTCTATGTGGGTTTTAAAACCTAAAAGCAAACAATACAGATGATGGGGGGGGGGGGGTGATGCACTTAGAAAATGATGTTATCAAAAGCCTGTGGGAAGTTCACCCCTGTTCTTTGTAAATTTGTTACAGAAAACAAATAAGGTTATGTCAAATTAACATTGTTCAATCTAATAAATGATGTGAAGTACACAGCCAAATACGGGTATGGATATAGGAGTTGTTGTTGTTGTTGTTGTTGTTGTTGTTGTTGTTGTTGTTGTTGTTGTTGTTGTTGTTGTTGTTGTTTTACCTTAGGTTACTTGATTAAAGATACCATGGTCTCTACATCCAGGAGTACAAGATCAGGACAAAAATGTCAGTTCTGGGAACTTACATTTACAAATGCATGGCAAGACTCACCCCAGAGAGTATTTGCTGTGGAACTGGTTGGAGGTAAAGTGGGATCTGTAGAAGACCAGCATGGGGTTTACCAATCGCCAAATAGGACCTCTCATTGGTCTGCAATCTCAGTCTTTCATGCTAATCATCTTCACTGTTTCTTAGTCAATAAAAGTCCTACCTCTGGAAATCCCAATTCTTAGGAAAAATTCATGTTATTGTTTGGTTAGGGATTCTAGGAAGGAGACATAAAGAACATGAATACACTGAGATCTAGAGTTGGGAGAGACCTGAGAGGCAATCTAGACCAACTTTCTTATTTTATAAAGGAGAAAACTAAGGCCTATGGAACTTAAGTGATTTACCTAAGATGGAATAGTTAAGTGTTAGAATTAGGTGTGAACCCATTGCCTTTGACTTAGTAGTTCTAATATATCATTCTGCTTCTCCATTCATCCATATTAAAGCAGGATACAGAAAGGATCTATATAGCCCATAAGTTGAAGGGGACAGATAGGAGGGGTAATGGATAGAATGCCAGGTCAAGGACAAGAAGACACATCTTCCTATGTTCAGGCCTGGCTTCCGACACTTACCAGCTTTGTGATCCTGGGCAAGTTCGGTAATTCCTTTGCTTCTGTTTCCTCATCTATAAAATGACTTAAATAAGGAAACAGCAAACCATTCCAATGTCATTGCCAATCATGAAGAGTCAGACATGACTGAAAATGACGGAAAGACAATATAAGCTGGAGTCTTTTTCCCTAATGGTGAGCATAAACAAGATCCAGTGACAGGCCTGCTCTGTCCAACATAGACCATGCCCTATAGCTTCCTCAGAATGAAATCTTTTCTGAGAGAAAGTAAGCTACTGGAGTGAGCTTTACAAATGTACAAATCTCAGGTAAGATCCCACTGACCACTACTATTGGACACAACCACTGCTGTGAATATATCACTTATAAGTGAACCAGGCAAAATTTCTCACCTAGATTAGGGTAATTTTAAAATGCCTTCTGGTAACAATTTAAGGATGACCCTGTCACTCTGGCTATTCCTATCTTTTCCCAGCCTCCAATTACCTGCCTGACTTGGAATCATAAGAATTTGCCAAGACTAACGAATAGGTGCAATTCTTCTAAACAGATTCCCACATTTGTCAGGCTTCTGAGAAAAATCAGATCAAAAGGAGAAAAATGAGAAAGAAAAAAAATAACAACAAAAAAGGTGAAAATACTATGTTTTTATCCACATTCAGTTTCCATAATTCCCTCTCTGGATGCAGATGGTTCTTTCCATCACAAGACAATTCCCCCCCCCCTTTTTTTATGTCAGCTTTGCTCCCACTGATTCAGATTTATCAAAGCTAAAGCAATCAGCACACCAATTATAAGCTAGGTGCTGTAGTGGTTGTTCCCATTTTGAGATTTACAATCAAGAGAGATATACATTCAGATTCTGCCTGTGACTCATTCAACTTCTCTGAAGCTTAGTTTACTTAACTATAAAATGAGAATAACAATACCTGCCAGGCTTATTTCAGAGTGTTATTTTGAGGATCAAATAAGACAATGTATTTAAAGCTCTTTACAAATCTCAATATGCTTTATTGACATTAATTAGTGATTATTATTAGTGATTTTTCTGCCAATATTGAAAAAACCTCTTCAATCTAAAATAATAAAAATGTTCATATGAGGTTGATTTCCTATCCAACTTTTCATAACAGATTATGTTGTATTTTGTGTGTGTATTTACCAAGAGTTTTGCGCCAATTAGATTTTCTATTACAATCTCCTACTTTCCTTTCCCTTTCCCTCAAATGGTCAAAATGCAACTGATATTGACTTTTACAAAGGTGAATTCTCAATATATTGACCTGAGAAATAAATATTAATGGAGGTTAAATTAGGGTCAATTTTTACTTCGAGATGGTAAATCTTACTATTTCCCCTACAAAAAGCTAGTCAATATATACACCATGCCATAAACCCCAGTGTTATAGTCCTATTACTTCCTAAAGAAATAGTGACCTGTATCACATATGGGGAGAGCATCAACATCTGACTCATAGTCAGGCACCTGTTAGTATATAAACTTAGTTATATCAGTCCTTAACTAAAAATCCTAAAGTCTTTGAATTCTGAAGGTGAAAAAGAGCATAAAATAAAGAATTATAAAAACTCAAAAATGGGAATGACTTTTGAGATCCTTCATTTTGCTAAGAGAAAATCAGAACTTAGTTCTATCTGGTGATCCATGTTGGCACTAATTAGAATAATTCAAATATCATAAATACCCTCATATGGATTATTTAATCAATGACCAAGTGAACCAAATAAGCCAAAAAAAAATCCACTTAGTACTAAGTAGACATACCCTAAGGATTCCTGATCAAAGATCTAATCATATTCAATAGGATGCTTGGAACAGAGGTTGGAAGGGGCATGGAATCATGTAGTCCAATACCTTCTTTCATATAACAGGACTCTAATATCTAGAAACAGGAAGTATGAAGCCCAAAATGACAGAGCTAGGAAATGGTGTATATGAAGTCACATTTCTAGATACATGACTCTTATTCAATCATTATTACTGCATGGTTTTGAATCTATCCTGGATCAAAGCATATATATCTAGTCTATGTTTTAGAACAGTTTTGTAGCTTTCTATATAAATCATATGATTAAAATTACAAGTGACCTAAAATACATTCAAAAGATGTATGGCGGGTATAAGTATGATATGGCATGTTACTTTTAATGATTTATCCTTTCAAATAGTGTGAAGAATGTCATCATCATCAATAACATTTATGACATGAGAAAATATTGGTTGATTATGTGCCTGCCATTTTCCCAATAAAATAAAAACTCCCAGGGAAGAGATTTTATTTTGTCTGTGTATAGTTTTTGCATACAGAGAGCGTGGGATAATATTTGACATATGGTAGGTGCTTGATAAATTCCTTTTATATTGGTTGATAGAGTGAAAATAAAAGATAGTTGATGTGTGGCACAATCAATAGACCTTCTAACTCAGATAAAGAGAAGAGGCAGTATGATCCAGTGGGCAGAGGTCCAGCGTAGAGGTTTAGAAGATCTGAGTGGCCAACTTTCTAAGACCATATATGGTGAGAAAGTCTGCATCAGTGAAAGAAATATCTATAGCAAAAATACTTCATAATTATGAAATGTTTAGCATTTAAAGATGTTAAAAAAAAAAAAACAGAGGGTGGCTGGCAGTATGCTTGTTGGATAACCCATTAAAGACACAGATAAGAATTACACAAAATGAGAAGACATGAAAGAGATATCAACTATACTATCAGAGGGAATGTGCAGTCAGATCCTAACTCAGTCTAAATATCTGTCAGTATCATACACAACTCCACACACATGTACATACATTCATTAACTGCGTCTGAGATATTCTTGTCAATAAGTGATTGGGAAATGTTTAAATAAAAATGCATGTAAATTTATAGCTACATTGTTACCTTACGCATCCACAATTTGATTACAAAATCCTCTGCTTTTTAAAATCTACTCCATCTCAACTCTCCTATTGAAGATATAAATCCTGGGTCAACCAAGAAACATATTAATGAATTGGGAAAGCCTACAATCTAAATTCCTTTCCCTTTGCCCATTCTACCAATAGTCAGGTGGAATTGCCACTGGTCTATCAATCAAATAATCAAAAGACAAGCAATAGGTGGTATAAAAAGAGAAAAAGAAAAGTAAAGAATTCTGAATAATTCACAAAATGGTTAAACCAGGGACCTCTGGCTCTTGAAATGAAAAACAGGTAGTTAGCATATTGTTATTATGAAGATTATAACTTCCATAGAAAATCTGCCTTCAAAGAACCCAATGTCCTGATGGTCTTTTCTTTTTAATCAATATTTCCAGCAATTTCCAGGTAATCTAATTGATCTACTGATGAACATCAAGCCTTGCCTGGCAATCTTATCTTTTATGGTCAGTAAATAAGGATCTCTTTTGGAGACAGACCCATTTTCCTGTGATAGAGAATGCAATTTGAGGTAGGTATTTATCTTCCCATCTTTAGCAGAATTAGGCTTTGAAACTAAGTGGAAACCATGTGTTGCTGCCTCAACACTTAACAGTATATGGTAAATATTAGTTGAGACGTTCGTACGTTAATAGCTGGATCTCTTTGTTTATTTCAAACACATTTCACCATTGAATAGGCACATTGGCATATTAAATGTACACTGAGTGTTCCCGCTTTCATCACAAGTCTATGGAATGTAAATACAAGGCAGAAGCAATTAGCTACCATGTAAAATAATAATACTGAGCTATTACATATCTCTCCATCAGAAACTCCTACAGTACAACACATTCTTGCTCAACCAGAATTACTTGGGTTTGGGGATTTGGTTTTGTTTTGTTTTGTTTTCTGAATTAGAGTGAGGGCTCAATGAGGGCAGGGCCTAGATTTTTTTTTTTTTTGAATCATTGAATTTCCAATATCCAGAACATATAGAATAGGAACTTAATAGGCATTTACAGAATGAATAAAAATTGATGTGCAAAACATTGGTTTCTTAGAACCAATGATATTCTTCTAATGCCTTGTGCATTATCAAAGTTTAGGATAGTCTTAGAGTAAGCACATATTATTCTACCTTAATTATTGTAAAAATTGCTAATGTAATTATGGTGTTTTGGTGAATGTAAATGAACATATAAATCAATCAAACCAGAGAGAGAAGCATATCATAGTGGAGAGTCATCTAGCTTGGGAGTTAGGCAGGCCTACTCTCAAGTCCTCATATATTAGTATGACTGTGAGTAAGTCCATTAACTCTCAGTGCCCCCAGAGTCGAAAGGAAGGAAGAAAGAAAGAAAGAAAGAAAGAAAGAAAGAAAGAAAGAAAGAAAGAAAGAAAGAAAGAAAGAAAGAAAGAAAGAAAGAAAGAAAGAAAGAAAGAAAGAAAGAAAGAAAGAAAGAAAGAAAGAAAGAAAGAAAGAAAGAAAGAAAGAAAGAAAGAAAGAAAGAGAGAGAGAAAGAGAGAAAGAGAGAAAGAGAGAGAAAGAGAGAAAGAGAGAAAGAGAGAGAAAGAGAGAAAGAAAGAAAGAAAGAAAGAAAGAAAGAAAGAAAGAAAGAAAGAAAGAAAGAAAGAAAGAAAGAAAGAAAGAAAGAAAGAAAGAAAGAAAGAAAGAAAGAAAGAAAGAACTGAAGAAGGAGGAGGAGGAGAAGGAGGAGGGAATGAGAAACAGAGAAAAAGGGAGAGAAAGGGAGAAAGAGAGGGAAGGAGAGAGAAGGAGGGAGGGAGAGAGAGAGTGAGTAAGAGTGAGTGAAAGGAAGGGGGAGAGAGAAGGAGAAAGACAGAGAGAGGAAGAGGGAGGGAAGGAGAGATGGAGAGAAAGGGAGAGAAAAACAGAGAGAAGGGGGAGGAAGAGGGAGGAGAGAGAGAGAGAGAGAGAGAGAGAGAGAGAGAGAGAGAGAGAGAGAGAGAGAGAGAGAGAGAGAGAGAGAGATGGGAAGGAGCTTATTTTACTTGTGAAACTAAAATAAAGAAGCTTGTAATAAGTCAGTAAAGAGCTGTTATTTAAAAGAGGGAAGGAAACAAATGATTAGGCAGAAACAAAGTTAGTCAGTGGCTGGAAATAGGGAAGGCAGATGGGAATTGCTGAAAGCTTATTAAAGACTGGAGGCCACAATCAATGGAGATAAAATACTAACTAGATGGAAGGAATAGTAAAACCCAAATGTACAGCATGGATTTCTAGATGTCTTCTAAGAAAAATGTGGTCCAAAGGAAGAGCCATCCATCCATTAGTGAGCTTACTAGGATGGATTCTATGTGATAGATTGCTAGATGTGTTACCCTTGAGTCTCCAATGTACCTCATATTTGACTCAATCTGTTTTTCTCTAGCACAAGCCATAAGCTGACTTCTTTTTCCATAAAGCACTTAGCTATGCCATTGACACATTTGCTGGCTATTCTTGTGAAGGGTATAAACAAGACACGCATTAATTTGCCCTCAGTAAGGATTTAAGTGCCTACTATGTGTCAGATGGTAGAATACAAAGATGGAAGTGAAAATTACCTCTACTTTAAAGAGTTCACATTCTATTGGAGAAAACAACTGCATTTGTAAGTAAATACACCATACATGCATACATAGAGCAGCTCAGTGGCTAAACTACTAGCAGGGCCTAGAGTTAGCAAGACACATATTTTGAGTTTAAATATAGCATCAGACACTTCCTACCTGTGTGTCTCTGGGCAAGTTGCTTAAGCCAAGTTTGCCTTGGTCTCCTCAATTGTAAAATGAGCTGAAAAAGAAAATGGCAAATCACTGCAGTGTCTCTGCTAAGAAAACTCCAAAAGGGGTCACAAAAAGTCAGGCATGACTGAAAATGACTAAACAACATCAATAAAATATGCAAAATAAACATAAGGCCATTCTGGGAAAATACCAACTAGGAATCAAGAAGGACCCTATACAAGGCCTGGAACTGTAATCAGGAGTCACCTACTGTTTAAAATAGGAGGCAGCTAATTGATGCTATAGATAAAGCACCAGCCCTGAAATCAAGAGGATCTAAGTTCAAATCTGGTCTCAGACACGTAATACTTTCTAGCTATGTGACCCTGGGCAAGTCACTTAACCCCAACTGCCTCAGCAAAAAAAAAAAAAAAAAAAAAAAAAAAAAAAAGGAAGCAGATAGGTGGCTCAGTAAATAGAATGCTGAGTCTAATCAGGAAGATCTGAGTTCAAATCTGGCCTCAGACACTTATTATCTATGTGAGCCTGGGCAAGTCGCTTAACCAGGTTTGCCTTAATCCACTGGAAAAGAAAATGGTGAATCACTCCAGTATCTTTGCCAAAAAAAAACACAAAACTTCATAGACATTATGGTCCATGGAGTCATGAAGAAGCAGACATGACTGAATGACTAAACAACAACTTAACTCTCTGGGAAATTTCTATAAAATAGCAGAGTTGGGTTAAATTCTCTCTAGGGTCTTATGTCCCTTCAAGCTCTATATCTGTCAACCCATGCACTACAGAGCACCCCTAACTATATAATGCCCTTGTCTAATGATTGGAAATATGCATAGCTCCTGACTTAACATGAATTACTCTGGGGAACCTATCTTCAGTGAGCTTGGTAGACTATGAATAGACTTCAAATTCTCATTTGAATCTTTTCTAGGAAAGTATAGAGAGCTCTTGTCTATTGATATTTACCAAGCCTTCAAGCCCACTGACACAAGGCTCTCTCCTCATTAATGGAGATCAATGTTCCACAGTATGTGATGATTAAGACAGAGTTATGGGGAGTGGGAGATAGGAGTGGTCTCCTCAGTATCTTCAGGTTCTTTATTCTCTTTGGATATTTTGGCTTTCACTTTCAAAGGAGAAGATGGGAAATGCCATTTCCACTTTAGATTTTTGAAAGGAGAAAAAGACTAAGAAGAAGCTTACCTAAGAAGAACTAGCAAGCTCTATCATGTCCCTATCTCCAGCTTTCTACACTAGAAATTTCAGAGGATCTTCCCCTTGGGGGGAGATTTGGGGGTCTCTTGGATGAGCTTCATAGCCTTGCTCTAAATGGGTAAGCTCTTTCAGTCTGGCCTTTTGCTTCCATGTCTATTGCTCTTTCCATTATCTCACATCATCTTAATGCAGGAGATAAAAGTTCATAGTGACTCCTCAAGAAGTCTATAGAGAGATTTCAATGTATCTGTGAACCTAGACTGGGAAAAAATATTGTCTTTCTTTCAATAGAATTGGTTTCCTTTGCAATCCCATTATTTATTTTATGCATTAAAGCTTATTTTGAGAGTCTATAAGCCTTACTAGCCTGTACAAGGGCACTGTGACACATATATAAAGATGCAGAAATCCTGGGATCCAACTCCAATCTCCAGGAGGATTATAAAGCTATTGTTTCTAAGGTTGCTTATAACTTTAAAATGGTAGGATGCTATGAAAGGGTAACTGTCATTAGTATTTAGTTTAATGCTACTCAGAACTCATTTAGCAGCCCAAAATACCTCCAGTGCTCTTATCCACCCAGGATGTTAAAGGAAAAAAATTATACAGATCCTGATCTCGTAGTCAGGGAGTTTGAAATTTATATCCCAAATACAAAAACCAATAGGCGCACAGCACCATTAGCTATTCTATTAAGTCATAGAGGAATTGTAATCTGCATCAGTAGCAGAATGTAATTACAGATTCTTGAGACACATGTGTACATGTGAGTACAAAATGGGAGAAGTAACTATCATTGGTACAGTTGATAGACACATACACATATCCAGAAGAATGCTAGATAGAGGGAGAGACAGATACTTAGATATTAATAGACCTACAAAGATACAGAAAGATATATATGGATAGATATAAGGATATTGACATAGATATGAGTATATATAGATGTACATATATAGATAGATATTTGCATATCTACCTACATATATGTGTGCATATATGTGCAAATAAAGTAAATATATGGAATAAATACAAATAAATGCAAGGTATTGGGGGAGGGAGAGCACCAAACATTTAGAGGAACAGGATAGACATCAATCATATGCTAACTGAGTTGTATATTGAAGAATGTGAAGAATACTATGAGGCTGAGGTAAGAGGGAATGAATTCCAAGCATCAGGATGACCAGTCAAAAACATAAACACAGGAAATTGAGTGATGTTTGAATGGAACCAAGAGAAGTTGCCAGTTTGACTTATCAGTAGAGTATATATTTTTTTGCTTCTCTTTGTATCCCCATTGCTTAGCACAGTACCTGTACCATAGTAGCTCCTAAATAAATGTCAGAGAAGTTTAAACTGAATTGAAGCTATCCTTCAGGAAAGTCACTTTGGCATCTGTCAAGGTTAGATTAGAGAAATTTGGGGAGGGGATAAAGAAGTCAATTAGGAGGTCATTGCAATAGTCAAAGTGAGACATGATGAAAGCCTGAAATAGGTAATAAGTGTGGGAGTAGAAAGAAGCAAGAGATATTGTTGAAAAAGAATTCGGAAGATTTGGCAACTGATTGAATATGTGGGTAAGGAAGAGAAAAGAGCCAAGGATGATGCTAAGATTGAATTATTCATTTACACACACATATAAAGATTTAAACATCTCCTATCTATGTCTAACATTAGATATAAATATGTAACAATTAATAGAAATCACATATATTCTATTTTTTAGCTTTCTAGATTTCAGTATTAATATGTAACATGTTTATTATTTTAAAATAGTTATTTTATTTTATTCTCTTAGTTTAATTTCATGGGTTGGATTTCTGACTCTATTATTTGCTACCAGTGTGAATTCTAATGAGTCATTTAAATTCCCTGGGCTTCAAGTCCTCAGTTTCCTCATCTGTGAAAAGGAAGTAGTTAGACTAGATGACCTCTAAAAGCCCTTCTACCTTTTCATTTTTAATTCTAACTAATTTTAACTTATTAAATTAATTTTATTTTAATTGATTAATTTTTTTCACAGGCTTATAAGGTAATAGACTTAGAGCTAGGAAGGCATCTTCCAGGACATAGAGACTAAGTCCTTTATTTCCAGATGAGCAAACTGTCTTAGAGTCCCAATGACTTGCCCAGTGGCACATAGGTAAAACATCGCAAATCCAGAATTTGAGCCATCGTTCTTTCTACTATACCTCATTGCATCATCTCCTGTTTCTAAGAAAACATTTTCATACTTATATTCCTACTACATCACAGTGCCTACTCCATACAAAAATATGCTCAGCAAATTATGGAATGCTTTGGAGTAGATAAAGCATATTTTAATAATGATATTGTTAGTATTTCATAAAACAAAGAAAAGTATGAAGTGACTTCCACTATCAACAGTTTAAAATCAATTTGAAGGCATTTGGAAAGCATTTTAAAGAGCAACTAGGCATCAATAAAATTTAATTAATTGGTTCTATGGATGCACATGTAAATTGGGTGTTAATTATGCTAGCAATGCTCTTCCATTAAAAATTAAACTCGTGATTAGTACCCGAGAAAACAAGCCGTCATTTTATAAACAAATCTCATCTACTTCCATTCATGCCCAACCTTTCACTAAATGAAATCATAATTCTCCATTTGTTCAGGGAAATTCAAGTGCTGATAGGTTGCTAGTAAATTAATTATGTAAGTATCCCTTTAAGGTTTCATAAAAAAAGTAATTGATAATTGTGAGAATAAGTTATGTGTGGTCTAGCTGCCCTCTAATACCAGGTTATTGGATTATTGAAAGTTCTTCCCTATCTAATTGACATTGAACAAAGGAGCAGCTAACATATTCAAGATGGATGAGGTTTAGTAAACTCCCTGTTCAGAGCTGATATCTTTGAAAGATGAAAACTGGAGAAAGACAACATTTAGAAGTTTGAACCCAATTCACAAGATTAGATCTTGTTTTGGGGGTCAATGATGATGAGTTTCAAGTAGGTCATGAGCAATTTAGTTTTCCCCAATTTGTTTTCCTAAAGCCCCTGGAAAATATAATCTAATTTGAATTTAAATTGGGTAAATTAAGTCTCCCCATTCGGTTAAATAGCTCTTGCTTTCATTATAATCCCAGCAGTTAGAGAGAAACCAAATTTATATTTCTGATAAATTTTATATAAAATCTAAATTAAAATATTCCTATATAAGAACTACCTGATGTCTCATTTAATCTTTTTCAATAGGCTCTTTGAAGCTCTTTTTCTTAGAGATAGGAAAAGATCTTTTATGGGAAAGACCATGAAATGCATAGTCTGTGGAGCTGAGAACTGATCCAATCATATTGGAAAAGAACTGGGAACTAAATTAGAAAAGTTACTTAATTATATATACTTTGGATGCAACAATACCTTTGCTGAGCTCTTTTTGTGGTAGCTAAGAATTAGAAATTAAAGAGAACTGGAAATCAACTGGGAAATAGCTAAGCAAACTACAGTATATGATTTGATGGAATATTTCTGTGCTATAAGAAATGACAAGCAGAATGATTTCAGAAAAAATTGGAAAAACTTACATGAACTGATTCACAGTGAAGTAAACAAG
This sequence comes from Sminthopsis crassicaudata, assembly GCF_048593235.1. Classification (NCBI taxonomy): domain Eukaryota; kingdom Metazoa; phylum Chordata; class Mammalia; order Dasyuromorphia; family Dasyuridae; genus Sminthopsis; species Sminthopsis crassicaudata. The sequence continues at coordinate 486,586,766 of NC_133618.1, read as the reverse complement.
AGAACATTGTATACAACAATAGCAATATGTCCAGTGAAGAACTAGGAATGACTTAGTCATTCTCAGCAATACAATATCCAAAATAATCCCAAAGAACTAATATTTGCCTCAAGAGAAAGAACTGATATTAATTGAATAGAGTGAAGCATGCTATTTTTCTCTTTTATTCAAATATTCTTATACAAAATGATTAATATAGAAATGTTTTACACGGTTTTTAAAAAGTACTATTTCTAGTCATATATCCTATGGTAGTCAAAGTGGGAGGAAAAAGTCCTGTATAGAGCAAAGTAACAAAAAGACTAGTCAATGAGAGCCTAGTCTTTCAAGTATGCTTTTCTGTACTGCTTTCTGGGTTTTGTCGGGGAAGGGCTGGTATATTTATAGGGGAAGGAAATGTCATTAAGAAAGAATGCTTTTTAAATATATATATATATAATATGTATATATATATATACATACATATGTATATATATACACATACACACATTATATATATATATATATATATATATATATATATATATATATATATATATATATAATACATTTTTAAAAATACAATGAGATACTTTCAACTTCCCTCTATTATCCCACTCCCATCCCTCCTATTCCTTCCCCAATTTTTTTTTTTGCTAAAAACCAGAGTTATTCCAAGGAATCATACATGCTTTAGATATTGCTAAGAAGGTCTCTCCATGACATAAGTTGCAAGGACAGAGACAGGAGTCATTCGAGACCCTAGACAGTCTAGTTGGCTGTCAGTTTGAAAGGGATGTCTGTATTTTAATTTAAGGCTTCTCGTTTGGGCTTGTTTCTCCTTTTCACAGCCCGAAGTGTGGGGGTCAACAAGAAAGGGAGATGTTCAGGCATCCTGGCCTTGAAAAGCCATCTCCTTTCAGCCAAGGAAAGCAAACATTGAAGGAAGGAAGTTGTTACATCAGGATCGTTTTGAACTTCTGTTTTTCTGTATGTTTTATTTCTGTCAGGGATGAGAAAGTCTTCCTTTGAAGCATCTATAAATCCTTTGTCCTACTCAATTCAGCATCACTCTCACAAAGCAGATGAAACTTAAGCAAATCAAAATTATTATTTGAGCTATCATTTAGTCCTCCAGGTAGAGAAATGTGCCTGTGCCTGTATTTGCACATTACTGCATGCACCTTTATATGAATGCATCTATGTATATAGGAGAAGTATGTTTAAAAATGGTGAGTTGATTGCAAGTTCTTACTTTTTTTTCCCTGAGGCAGTTGGGGTTAAGTGACTTTCCCAGGGTCACACAGATAGGAAGTGTCTGAGATCAGAATTGATCTCAGGTCCTCCTGACTTCAGAGCTGGTGTTCTATCCACTGTGCCACCTAGCTGTCCCAAATTCTTACTCTTTGATTTCAGTTATCAGATCTCTGGCAGAAGGGACTTTGGGACCCCGATTTCTAATTTTTCTCTGTTTTTTTTCCCAACAATTTATCAGTGAAGCTTCTGCAGATAGTTCAGCTCTACTCTCTCCAAAAACAAACAAACAAACAAACAAACAAAAAAAAAAAAAACCAGGGTAGGCAGTCTTGAAGTCAAAGAGATATGAATTAAAATCCTACCTCCAACATAGATTAGCTGTATGATCAGGAGTAAATAATTCAGCCTTTCAGTCCTTATGTGCAGCTAAGACAATCTAGTACAGCAAAAAGAGAGTTGGCTCTGGCGTCAGAGAGCATATATTCAGACCTCATCTCGGTTGCTTACTAATCTAACTCATATCACTGTTCAAGTCCCTTAATGTCTATGAGTGTCAGTTTCCTCATCTATAAAATGGGAGTGGGAGATAGACTAAAAGGCTGCTAAAGTTCCTTCCAACTTTCAATTTGGGATCCTGTGGTCACAGGGATTTGCTGATCTTTAAGAGTGGAAGGAATTTCCCACAGCAGGAGCTCTCTACAGGACTAAATCAGAAGTACTGACAGGAACAAAAAAAAAAATGTCCAGAAGACTGTCTGGATTAACAGCTGCATGACAGTAAAAACACTTAGCTGAAGAAAAAAAAAAAAAAAAAAAAGAGGGGGGAAGAGAAGATTAGAGCATTGTGTAATCATCTTGTGAATCCAAGAGACCTAAGAATATACCAACCCTAGTGAATGTGGGAATAAATAAATCAAACCAATACAAAGACATTCTTAACATCCGGTGAAACAATAAAATAATGTCTTTGAGAACACTTTAAGAAATCCTAAAGTACTATACAAACATAAGGCAATAATTATTAATCCTAATATAAGAAATTTTACAAGGAAAGCATTAAAAAGGTTTAAATTGAGAATACTATTAAAAGCATTAATACTTATTCTTTATAAATCCCTTCTGCATCTGAAGGGATGATATTGCACAGTGTAAAGAGAACTTTATTCAGACTCAGGAGAACCAGATTAAGTCCCAACTCTGACAAAAATGAAACTGCCTACTCTCAGGGAGCCAACACTCTATCAGCAGGATACAATATGTGAAATATAAGTAAATATATGAATGACAGTAAACAAAATATTTTGTAGGAAAACAAGAGAGATATTTGCTTGGAGTAGAAGGACAGGGGCTGATCTAGGAAGTAGCATTTGAACTGAACTTTTAAAAACAAGTTGGGATTCTAAAAAGCAGAAGTGAATGAGCAGGACATTCCAAGAATCTCCTCTGCAAAGTTATGGAAACGGGTTATGGGGAGGTAACATAAAATAGATCTTAAAAATTAGGCTGGAGCTAGATTGTAAACATCTCTTTTCACAAAGTGTCTGTGGCTTCCTATTATTTTTTATAAATATAGGAAGCCACCAAAGCTTTCTGAGCAGAAAAGAAATATAATCATATCTATACTTTAGAAGCATCACATTAACAGCTGTCAAGACAATGGACAGATGATGAGAGAGTCTTGATATACAAAGATAAAATAAGAAACTGTTGCCAAACTATAAGCAAAAGGTAAAGAGTACCTGAATTATAGTGATCAATTGTCAGGGAAAAGGGAAGCATGTTAGGGATGTTGTGGAGATAGAATTGACAAGCCTCATCTTCCCTTATGAGCCATTTTAATTCCTATATGGGCCATTGCAATCAAGTCCATTTTTCTAAGGAAGCATATATGATCATAATATCCTAGGTTAAGGAATTCACTTATCTTATCTGGGTCAATAGATCATTGAACTTGTGATTTGATTTGAGGATATCAGGAAGGTCAAACCATGCCCACAAACATCAACCCCAATGAATTGCCTGACTACTAGAAATCCCATCATTACAAATAGTAGGTCCTTTGTTTTAAGATTTTATAATATCATTGAGAGGAAATAATAATAATAATATTAATAATAAATCTAATAGTTATGTCTCACCCTGTTAGTTGCAAAGCACTTTATTTATATTTTTTCCTCAAGATGTATTTATATATTTGATTCTCCCAACAACTCTGCTAGATGCTATTTTTATGTTCATTTTACAAATGAAGAATCTAAGGCATAGAGAGCAGATGACTGGCCAGAGTTCCACATCTAATATGTTTCAGAGGCAAAATTTAAATTCAGGTATTCCAGATTCCAGAATCAGCACTCCATTTACTTCACCACCCAACTACTTCAACTAAAGGATCTACAATAAGCTAATCCTGTAATTTCAATCTCAATATAAATTAACTATTTAGTAACTCAGTGAAAGATTTCTGCCAACATGAGACTTGTGATGGGACTAGATGGAAAGGAAAATTTTCCAAGACTCCAATAGTAAGAAGGAGGGTATTAGTTCATGGAAGATTGTCTAATTAGGAATAAAACAGAAACAAAAAATCACAGAATGTAGAGAATTAAAAGGGAAAAAGACCTCAGAACCCTTTGACAAAATTCCCAAGTGAAGACTGTAACAACCAGTCATGAATGTTACAAACTTCTTGTCATTTTGTGGGATGATTCTTGATAATTTTATTGCTAATTTTGTCAAGGACAGCTGCTCGAAAGCATCACTCAAAAATCAACTCCCAACCTTAGTACTCAGATTTTAAACCTGAGTCAGGAAAAACAAAAATAACAACAGTAGTTCTATGGGAAATGCAGATCTCAGCATGGTTTATTCACTTTAAAAGTCTGTGCTATCTCTTCAAATTGTCTAATCATATGTTGGGGTGACTCAACAAAAATAAAAAACCCTCTGTTTTTTCAACTAATCATAGCACATTGGTAATTTCTTTTCAAATTGACAAGTCAGCCTGTGCTCTTCTTTGAGACCTTAGCTATTTTGCCATCCCCTGTGGCTTCCTGCTCACTTAAGGTAGACTTATAGCAAAGAAATGTCAATTTTGTTTGAACTGGTCAATCACTGTTGACATTTTGTTAACCATGCTATGAACTTCTCCAGCCTGAAATCACAACAACTTGTGCCCTTGAAAACCTGAGACAGAAAACAACCGTATTGATTTTCTACTATCAACAAGAAAAAAACAATTTCTCTACTCAGAGAGTATTCATAATACATCCTACATCACTTAGTCTCTGCAATCGTCCTTCTCCTGATATACTGTTGTGTCTCCTTCACCTGTTGCTTCATGGCACTATGAAGGATGTAGTATCATCTCCCCTTCAATAGCCCACAGGCTAAAGATTAGCCAGCAGGGAAAAGGTTGCAATGCCATATTTGGATCACTCAAAATCATATTTCAGCTTGCTAACCTATACTAGGGAATGCTAGCAAACCACCCCAGTATTTTGCAAGAAAACTCCAAATAAGGTCAGCGAATAGTTGGATATGACTGAAACAATTGACTAACCAGAGAATGACCTTACTATAAAGAAACTTAATTTTCTTGTAATTCATGCTCTTTCATTCCTTAAAATACCATCTAAAGGGCTTTAAGGGATTTAGATCCTCACTCAGTGTTTATAACAGTCAAAATCAGTTAGAGAATTGAATAATTAATTACTTCATCACTTTAATCACTAAAGACAACAAATCTGAGATTTTAGTGTAGCGCTACTATGATTGGTGGATTTTTTTAAAATTTGCTTTGTTTTGTTTTTCTCCATTAATGATCACAGAATTGCCTGAACTCTTCTCCACTGCCTTTTCCACTTGCATAAGGACAAGGATCTGCCATATCTGTCTTACTTATTTAGTTTTTATTATATTAAAAGTTTATAATACAACAAAAATCAGTTTTGTGAACCCAAAAGGAATAATACAAATCTTTAAAAGCAAAGTTCTCTGCTGTGGGACAACTGCAGTGTCAAAATCAGTCAATTTTTATGCCTAGAAACTTTGACAATATCCTTTAAATTAAAATCAATGGAGAAATAAAACATGCATTAGAATACGCTTGGGAATACTGAACGAGTGAGAACACAAATATTAAGCAGTGTGATTATGACAATATAGTTCTTGCTTTGGTTTTAATGGAATGCTGTGAGTTTCCATAACCCTTTCTTATCTCCATAGTGTTGCATCATTCAGTTATGTTTCGTTTTAAACCAACTCACTACACACACATACACACACACACACACACACACACACACACACATAGGACACACACACATACACACACAAACACACATACTTTCCCTATCTCTTTTAAAGTATCAGATAACATCATTCTGATCAAATTAAAAATAAACCTTTTAAAATAGAATGGGTGAGGTCAAGGTGAAGAAAATAGAGATCAGAGAGGATGAGGTATCCAAATATAATTTATTTTATGGCATGGTTTATAGAAAGAGCCCTAGACTGGAAATCAAGAATACTGGTTTCTTCTGGTGGTTCTGCCAATGACTAATTGAATGATCTTAGATTAGTCCACCTAATTTTTTGAAAAATCACTAAATGTGTTAAATGTTTCCCATGTATGATGCACTATGCTTAACCTTTCTAAGATTGTTTACTAACTTATAAGGACCCAGAAATCTAAGTGATAGACTTATATCCCATATAAAACATTTATAGTAGAATTATTTCTACTAGTAAAGTAGTAGTAGTAGTAGTAGTAGTAGTAGTAGTAGTAGTAGTAGTAGTAGTAACAAGGAACTGGAAATAAAGCTCATTGTTTGAAGAATGACTAAAAAATAACAAAAATTCTGTAGCATATGAATGTTATAGAATAACACTGTTTTCATTTTAAAAACTAATTTATTTTCCCCAGTTATATTCAAAACCATTTTTTATATTTGTTTTTAAGATTTTTGAGTTCTAGTTTCTCTCCTTTATCCCCACCTACAATTAAGAAACCATATGTGTAGTCATAAAAAACATTTCTGAAAAAGTCAAATTGTAAAAAAAAAACATAGATCTCCCACCCTAATGAAAATAACAGCTCTAAAGAAAAGTTAAGTTAAAAATAGAGACATAGAGAGAGAAATAGAGAATGCTTTGATCTGCATTCAGATTCAATCAATCCCTTCTCTGAGTATGGACAGGAGTTATCATCATAAGTCCTTCAGATTAGTTGTGGATGATTCTACTACTGAAAATAACAAAGTCATTTACAGGTTATGATGCCAGAATACAGTTCTTATTTTGTATACATTATATTTAACTTTCTTCATGGAGGACTTTGCAGGCTATTTTTTTCCCCTGAGAGCATCCTGCTCATCATTTCCCAAAAATAATGATATTACACCAGAGAAACTTACTTTGAATTTTTTTTTACAATTACTACTGCTAATTGTATTTCCCTCTATTTATTCTCTCTCTCCTTTTATCCTGTGCCTCCTCAAAAGTGTTTTGCTACCTACCGCTTCCTTCCTCAAAATGCCTTTTCTTTTTACGCCTTCACCCCTTCCCATATCTCATTCCTCTCCTATTTTCTTGCAGGGTAAGATAGATTTCTATACTCCTACTGAATATCTACTCACCCACTCCTCCCCCTCTTCTCCACTGTTAAAGCCTTTTCTTGCCTCTTTTTTATGGCAGATAATTTTCACCATTCCACTTCTCCCTGTCCCCTTCTCCTAGTACATTCCTCTCTCACCCCTTAATTTCATCATTTAAAAAAAAGATATTATCCCTTCATATTCAACTCATACCATACTTTGTTTTTTGAAAAGATTGGTAAGAATAATACAGAGAAATGTGGGAAGATTTATAAAGGCTGATGCAAAGTGAAGTAAGCAAGACCAGAAAACATTTTCAATTAGTTGTAGTCAGCCTCAGCTAAATTTCATTGGCAATGATAATGATATGTTGAAACAATATGAATGGAAAGAACAACAATCTGAACTGAGAACTGTGTAATTACACTGAGCAAGCCTGGGCCACAGAATAGCCAAGAAAATGTGTTTTCCTTCTTACTTTGCAGAAGTGAAAGACCATAAGTGCGGAACAATACATATAGGGTCAGACTTATTTGATGTATTGTTTAGTTTTGCTAATATGCTTTTTGTTTTTTCCCTTTCTTTGTTACTAGAAGGGATGACTAGAAGAGTAAGGGATAGAGGAGGGATGTATCTGAGGGGAAAAGCAAAAGACATTAATAAAAACAAAATAAAATTAACCTAAATAATAAGAGGGCATATAATTTTCAAGGTCATTTCTAGCTTTAAAATTCCATGCTTTAATGTAAAGAAAGACAAATACCCTCCCCCAACATCCTTTTTTTTTTTTTGAAGAGGTAGGAGACATGGTATGGACCATGCCATATAATCTCAGGATTTTAAATATATGAGTTCGTTTACTAAATTTTTCCATCTTATTTAGTCTTTATAAAAAAAAGACAGTCAATAAGGAGGGATACAATGAGAAATGATATAAAACCAAATCATATTAACAATAAATTATTTGAAAAAAAGAAAGAGCTATTCTGAGAGGGGTACATCAGGTCTTTTTCATGTATCATTTAGCTCATTGCCCTTCCCCCTGCCTTCAGTTACAAAATTCTTCCCTGGGATATCAGATGCCTACTCTGCAGTTCCCCTCTAAAGATGACTTCACTCAACCCTAGCTACTTCCTTTTGTCAGAGTTCACCCAGCTCAGGCAAATACAACTTGGCTATCTCTCCAGATCTGATTTCAAAGCCCATTCTGAAGACCAGTTTAATAATGACAAGTTGAGACAGCACAAGAATAGAGAATGATTTAACACTGTCCCCTCCAGACTAGATAGGAAGATCAACTTCAAGATATTACAGCTGTAGGAAATCCAAGTGTTGGCCAGGTTCCTTTTGTTTGTTTGTTCTTATTGGGTTTTGCTTTCTTCCAACTTCCAAGTCATCAAATCTGGGCTTTCCTGAGTCCCCACTGCTTGTTAAAAGCTTCTCAGTATTATCTACCTTCCTGATCTCCCAAAGGGGATTTGATAACCTTTCCCCCCTTTTTTATGTAGTTTCTGGTGCCACTGCTATGATTAATGAAATGGACCAGGAGGCAGAGTTCCCTCAAAATTATGGAATGTGTTAATTAGATAGAAAAAGAAGAAGCTTGACCTCTGGTACTAGAGAGGTCACAGACAAAAATGATGAATTCAAGAACTCTTTTCATTTTAGAATCCAAGAAGTGTATATAGAGGAAGGTTAATGTTACTCTAGAAAAGCTAGCATATATTCATGTGCCTTCCATGATGGTTATTTGGGAAAATGCCTTTCATTTACCCTGGCACATAGTAGGCACTTGATAAGTATTTATTGACTTTCTCAATCCTATTATTTATGTAAATTAACTTTAGTTCCTATATGTGAACCAATTTTCTAGTCTACTTAGTGAGTGTTTCCCTAAACCCACTATTTCAATCCTCTAGCTATGTTTCATTTATTCTCCAAACACCTTCTAGGCAATTGGAAAGAGTGTGTCAGTCTATAAGAGTTCCACTAAGAATCCTGGTAATGCAAATTAAAATGTCTCTCCCTATCCACAGTTCTCCTATAAGTATTATTTTCTCTTATTTAAATATAAGCTCTCTGAGGGTAAAATCTTTCTTTGCTTTTATATTTGTACACTTAGCACTTAAAAAAAAGGTTTAGCACATCATCAGCTCTTAATACATAAATGATTTTTCATTCATTCTTTCATTCACTCCAGTGGCCCAAATCAAACTCTTGAAAAGGTCTTTTTAATCAGCCAATAAACATTTATTAAGTCCCCCGGAGGGTAGCTGACTATTCTTTCCTTTCTGAAGATATGAAGTTTCTGATACCAAATGTTGTGCTTTTCATAATATTGATTAACCAGATAACATGGATTTGTTTTTACCAAAGAATATTAACTGAGAAGATATAGCAAGGACAGAAGTTACTAATTCATTCTCCTAAACTACAAACACATTCTTTTCTGCACACAGTCAAGTTCTTAGAAATAGTGGATTCAAACTTAAAGGGACTGGTACAAAATAATCATCCCACTCCTTACTCAAGATACACCCTGTCTCTTGTATATGCACAAAGTCCCTGGGGGAAATGAACTCAAGACTGAAGAAAAAATGGTATTGAAAACAGACCTGAGTGATAGAGATGTACTTCCTGATCCTGGGAGTCCTTTTATCTGTCTTAGAAGTCCCTACCATGCTTCCTCACTACCATGCTTCTATTGGCCAATAATATTCTTACAGGATGCACTGTCTCACTGCTGGAATGGTTAAGCAGGGCTCTCCTCAGAACCTGATTCCTCAATGGACTTGGCTAGTGTGATTACTAATAGATTTCCCCAACATCACCAATTGTCTAACTTCCAGTGGCTCTTCTGAAGCCACTTTTGAAACTCATAAAGTCATAGCATGGTCCATTTTCTTTGAAAATTCATTCACCTAAGATTAAAAATGAAAAAAAAATGAGACAAAACAAAATAGAGATTGTGTATGTTCATAGACAATAACAAGCAAGCATTTATTAAGCACCTTCTATATGCTGGACACTATGATGAGTGCTAAGGATATAAAGAAAGAAAAAAAAATCCCTGATCTCAAGAAACTTGTGGTCAAACGAAGGGAACAACACATAAACAACTAAGTATAAACAAGAGCTATACAGAACAATTTGGAAATAATCAACAGAGGGAAAGTACCAACATTAAGAGAGATCAGAAAAGATTTCTGGTTGAAAATGGAATTTTACTGAGACTTGAAGGAATCCAGGGACACCAGAAGACAGAAGAGAAAAAGAGAATTGTAGGTATGAGAGAATCCAATGAAAGCGCCTAAAGTTGAAAGACAAAGTATCTTGTATGAAATGCATTAAGGAGGCTTACAGAATATATGGGGCAGGGGGAAATAAGATGTGAGAAGCAGTAGGGATAGAAGTAGAGCAGATTATAAAAGCGATTGAATTTACCAAACAGAATATTTCATAATATTAGAAATAATAGGGAGCCACTGGTAATACTCGAACATTTAGCAGTTAGATGTCAGAGGGCCTCACCCCTATTATACATCAAATCAATCCTCCTCACTCAAAACCCATGTGGAAAGAGCTCACAAGATTGCCTGCTGGAACTTTTGTATGCACCCTCAGTTTTGACTCAGCAGCCAATTTAAAAGGTTACATCAACAAACTAAGTTGACAAGAAACAGAATATTTGTGCATGTTCTGAATTGAGAGGAAGGACTTGATTGTCATTATGCATACTCAGAAGCAAATGCAGCCACTTAGATTGTCAGTAAAGAATACTGTATCTACTTTGGGCAGTTTAAACCTATGCATAGTCTAGGAATTGAGACCGCTCATTATACAAACACAAAAGCAAAACAGCCCCTGCCTTCAAATAGTTTTAATTCTAACATGATTTTTGCAATGCAATTTCCCTTTTAAATCTTGATACAATGGAAAATTATATAGCTATAGTAAGACTTAGTAACTGGAAGCAGAAAGGAATATGCAGAGGAATATGAATAAAATCAGCAAGTTATTAAGGGGAAACCATCAGAACCTATAGCCTCTATTACAGATTCCCTACTTGTGTGACATTTGATAGCATGCCAGCTATTTGGTAGATGCAATGCATTGAGTTTACCTAACAATTCCTTAGTTATATAATCAGATATACTAGTGGAGATCCAGCCAGCCACCTTTTCTCAATAAGTTCTCTGAAAAGAATTGCAATCACACTGCATAAAAGTTGAAAGAATTTATGATATTGTTGGTGAATAGGTGATATTGTAGGTGAATAGAGCCTGAGGATAAAAGGTTTTTTGAGGAGGGGAGGTCCTGTTTGTTTCTTTAACTCTCCGATGTTCTTTAGTTCATGCCAAAATAAAATCAGAGTTGGGAAAAGTTTGAGGTGATTCATTAGTGCCCTTCCTGGAAGAAGGCTGTGATGGGCTAAGTGAAAACACTTGCCTACAGGCAACTTGTGCACCATGCTGGAAGAATGCAATGGGTTGTGTATTGTTTCCCAATAAAGAAGACAATGTACAATGCAAAACTATTAGGGGTTGGGGGAGGAGAAGGTTAGTTCTCTGAGTGGCCAACAGTCCCAGAAGAATTAGATGTTGAAGGCAAAGGGAAAGTCAAGCATCTTGTGACCAGTGAAGACAGAGAGGATGGAGGTGATGATGCAGCCAGTTTTTCAGATGGGCCATGTTTCTAAATGCTTCTGGTGTTCTTTCTTTGGCTGGACCTTTACCCTTAACTTCATCCTCCTGTCATGGCTATCCATCCATCATCTATCTATCTATCTATCTATCTATCTATCTATCTATCTATCTATCTATCTATCTATGTATCCATCCATCCATCCATTAATCTATCTATACATACATACATCTATCTGTCTATCTGTCTACATCTATCTATCTATCTGTCTATAGATGCATACATGTATAAAAGTACTTGGTATCCAAGGCAAGATAGTATGAAATCAATAGTGAACATCTTCTTTGTGAATTCAGGCCAAATGCATCTTGCTTCATGCAATCTAAGGTGCTGGTCATAAACTGAAGACATGGACCAGAAGAGGAGTTTGTTGAAATTCACTTGTACTGAATAAATTGTCTTCTGGAATAAAAGGTCAAGAATTTCAAGGGAATTAATTTAAAAAATCAAATGAAGGTGGCCTAGCTGTACTATATCTAAAACTACATTATAAAGCAGTGGTCATCAAAATCATTTGGTATTGGCTAAGAAAGAGGGTAGTTGATCAGTGGAATGGGTTAGATTCACAGACAAAATAGTCAATGACTATAATAATCTAGTATTTGACAAATCCAGAGCCTCTAGCTTTTGGGAGAAAAACTCACTATTTGACAAAAGCTGCTGGGAAAATTGGAAACTAGCATGGCAGAAACTAGGCATTGACCTACACCTAACACCATATACAAAGATAAGGTCAAATGGGTTTATGATCTAGACATAAAGAATGATATTATAAACAAATTAGAAGAGCATAGGATAGTTTACCTCTCAGATATGTGGAGAAGGAAGGAATTTGTGACCAAAGAAGAATTAGAGTTCATTATTGGTCACAAAATAGAAAATTTTGATTATATCAAGTTTAAAGGTTTTTGTACAAACAAAACTAATGCAGACAAGATTAGAAGGGAAGCAATAAACTGGGAAAACATTTTTATAGTTAAAGCTTATGATAAAGATCTCATTTCTAAAATATATAAGAAGTGACTCAAATTTATAAGAAATCAAGCCATTCTCCAATTGATAAATGGTCAAAGGTTATGAACAGACAATTTTCAGATGAAATGGAAACTAGTCATATGAAAAGGTATCCCAGATCACTATTGATCAAAGAAATTCAAATTAAGACATCTCTGAGATACCACTTCACACCTCTCAGATTGGCTAAGATGTCAGGAAAAGATAATGACGAATGTTAGAAGGAAGTGAGAAAACTGGAACATTGATACTTTGTTGGTGGAGTTGTGAACAGATTCAACCATTCTGAAGAGCAATTTAAAACTATGCTCAAAAAGTTATCAAATTGTGAATACCCTTTGATCCAGCAGTGTTTCTACTGGGCTTATATCCCAAAGAGATCTTAAAAGAAAATGTTTGTGGCAGTCCTCTTTGTAGTGGCCAGAAACTGGAAACTGAGTGGATGCCCATCAATTGGAGAATGGCTGAATAAATTATGGTATATGAATGTTATGGAATATTATTGTTCTGTAAGAAATGACCAACAGGATGATTTCAGAGAGGCTTAGAGAGACTTACATGAACTGATACAAAGTGAAATGAGCAGAACCAGGAGATTTTTTTATACACACCAAGAAGAAAACTATACAACGATCAATTCTGATGGATGTGGCTCTCTTCAACAATGAGATGATTCAAACTAGTTCTAATTGTTCATTGATGAAGAAAGCCATATACATCCAAAGCGAGGGCTATGGAAACTGATTGTGAACTACAATATAGTATTTTCATGCTTTCTGTTGATGTTTGCCTGCATTTTGTTTTCCTTCTTAGATTTTTTCTTTCTTGATTGATTTTTCTTGTGCAGCAAGATAACTGTATAAATATGTATACATATATAGTATTTAACATATATTTTAACATATTTAATATGTATTGGACTACCTGCCATCTAGGGAGGGAGTGGAGGGAAGGACAGAAAAATATGGAACAGAAAGTTTTGCAAGGGTCAATGCTGAAAAATTACCCATGCATAGGTTTTGTAAATAAAAAGCTTTAACAAAATGAACAAGTAAATAAATAAATTGTCTTCTGAGTAAATCTTTCTTCATCATTCCATTTTCCTCCATCCAGAAATGGTGTTGGCTCTGAGAAATGACAGTACTCCTAACCATCAAACAACTTTTGTATGGGGCTACTTTTTTGCCCTATGTTTTCCATAATCCAAACTCCAGATTTCTCTTTTTGATAATAGTAGTAATAATAATAATAAAGGAAAAGCATTTTGCGTGAAAACATGTTTTAACTGTATTTGTAACATTCAATAAATAAATTACAGGTTTTATATCATTCAGAGAGAGCTGCCAGTGGTTTATTCAGTTATTACCTTCACACGCTTGGGAGAATGAATTAAATACCAGTCCGTGTTGAAGGCTTGGGGATTATTCTGCTAGAATATGCCACTTAAAAGTTTTGTCAGCTCTGTGAGTTGCATGATAAGCAAGGACAATTCAGTACAAGCTATGGTAGATGACTGTCTTGGCCATTTACAGCAGCTTAGAAATTCCATAAAAGAGAAATGAATTATGCATTATTGGGTTTACATAAGGTCACCCAGTGAACTTTGACCCTTCTCTTCTCTCATTTGGCTCAATTATTAGATGAAATGACAGATTTGATCTCTTTTCAAATTGTATTAGAAAGGGTCTCTTTATTTCACCCTCTAGCAGCAATCAGCTGACAGTACTAGGCAAGTGCATTAATTATGATTGATTTAGTGGGGTCTATAAGGTGATTATTTCTAGAATTCTACTCCTGAGCCAAAACCTTTTGACCTATCTCAGGCCACACAGCAGATGAATCTATAAGAAGATTTAAGAGGGAAATGGTCTGAATTGCAGTTTCCCTCCTATATTTGTACTCCAAAACTTTACGACACCCAGGCAAATCCAAAAGATGGATTGAATTACTGAGACACTCTATAGCAAAGACATTTAACAACATGGAGTGTCTATTTGAAAATATCATGTACACAATAAACAAAAATGTCATTGAATGTGCCCTGAAGGAAGGCATTGGCGGGGGGGAGAGATGGAAGAAAGCCTTTTAACTCTCTCTGTCCTGAGTTATGGCATATATGGCATGAAAGAATCATGCATGAGTTTGTGAATTGGAAGCATTTGCAGTTTCAGAATAGCATGTCTGTTACAGGGACATGCAATCCTCCTCTTCTCTTATCTGCATTAAAAATGACAGTACTAATTAAAGAAAAGGGACCACTGTCACTTTCAACATATAGACTTGAATGATAATGAGTCTGAGTTGAGGAAACTGGAAAGAAACTTTGGGCAGGATCAGGTGCTGCATAATCTGTCTGAGGAGAAAATCTCTCCCAATGAACTCTGGCAGGAATGTGTCCTGGTAAGATCAGAAATGCATGCAGGGCAATTATCTACTCTTTTCTTTTTCCCTCTTTTTTTCCCTCCCTCTCTCTATCAATGCTCCCTTCCCAGCCTAGGCTCACAGGATAAGATTTCTATTGTGTTCAAGTCAGCGTCTATTTAATTTATTAACTTTGACCAAACATGGGTTTGAAAAAGTAAAGGGAAAGTTTATGAGTATAGAAACTCAGTATTGAGATGTATGCCAAGATTAAAATCACCACCTCCCTTCTCTCTGATGCCTAAACCCAGTAGAGATTTAGGTAAACTGTCACCTGAAGCTGGTTTCTGCTAATGAGTAAATTAATCTCTCCTACCTCCCTACTGAAAAAAAAAAGTCTCAGCAAATAATCATAATCCATCCATTTAATTTATACTTTTTTATACTTAAAGTACACAGACATATATCAGCTCACTTGATGCTAGGGGAGGGAGAAGGTAGAAAATATACTTTTTGCCTCCATTCTACAGATGAGGAATGGAGGATCAGAAAGTTTAAATGATTTACTGAAAAACTCATAGCTTGTAAGAAATAGGTCTGAAGCACAAATTTCTTGACTACCAAACCAAGGTCCATTTTCTAACAAGCCACTTACCACAAAAGCAAGGAAACTAGCACATGACTGAGCTTAAATAAGAACTGGCATTTGCAGAATACTTTAAGATCTGTAAAGCAATTTGCAAATAGTTATTCTCACAGAAACTATGGGAGATGGGTGCTATTATTTCCCCATTTATGACTAAGGAAATTGAGGCCAGTTAAGTGACTGGACCAGGCTCATGCTGCTAGTAAATGTTTGAGATTGGATTTGATTACAATTCTTCTTGACTCCAAAGTTCAAAAATCTAAACCAATGTTCAACCTATCTGCATCTAAATGGGTCTACAGCTTATCTGATATCTATAGAAAATAGACTTGGGAACTTATTCTTCCAGTGGAGATATCATATGGAAGGAAGGATAAAAAGCCCTCTAGCTTGGGCCCCAGCTGGCAAAACTACTGCTTTCTCTGCTATCTGATGGGATTCCCATCTGGGATCATCCACTCATTTAACAAACATTATTCTGTACCAACTATTTGCCAGGTACTATACTGAGTTCTGGAATTCAAAGACTCAAATGAAAGTCTCCACCCTCAAACAGCTCAAGTTCTATTGGGGGGAAACAACAACTACAAAGAAAAAAGAAAATACAAGTGAGTGTGAGGTAATTTTAGGAAAAGGCACAAACAATTGGGGGAAATAGTTGACCTTATGTAGGAAATGATGGAACCTGGATTAAATCTAGAACTAAATAAGATGAAAAAACTGAGGCACAGGGATATTAAGTTATATTGATGGAACAGCTCAGTGCGGGTCTGTGAGTCATGTAGTAGAGCCATTAAGACCTAAGATCAAATCTGGCCTCATTTACTTACTAGCCATGTGACCTTAGCCTCAATTTCCTCATCTTTAAAATAGGAATAATAATTGCACTTACATCACAGAGTTGTTGGGAGGACAATGGAGATAAGAATTATAAAGCATTTACCCTAGTACCTGGCATCTACCATGGTAGATAGTATATAAATGTTACTTATTGTTACTATCCAAGGTCATACATGTTCTAAGGCAGAATTTGGAAGTAAGTCTTCCTGACTCTAAACATCATGTTCTGTCCTTTAAACCTCCCTTTTCCTTTCCAAAAAGCTGCAATAGTGAGCTAATTCTAGTTAGTTAATAGAAGTTAGGAGAAATCTAAGTGGGATAATTTGTTGGAACACCCAAAGTTTAAAGAATCCTCCTTCAAATGTTCCTCTCATCACTTCATAGAATCACAGCATAAATGAATCACAGCATCTCAAAGTTGAAAGAGACCTCAAAAGCCAACTGATCCTACCCAAAGAGGATCTCCCCTTATAATATATTTCAGGGTGGCATTCCCCAACTTTAGTTGAAGATCCTGAGGATAAGAAAATCACTACTTTCTGAGGAAACCTATTCCACAAATCTATAGCTTGGACTATCAGGAAGTTTCCTTTTATAACTAATATAAACTGTCCCCCTGCAATTTTTATCCATTACTACTGCTTAAACCTTCTCAACTTGAATTCTCCTTTTAAATGGCAGCCTCTCAACTAATTGAAGATAGCTATAATTTCTTCTTCAAGCTAAATATATGCTCACTTCACTCTGAATTAATTCATGCAGCTCTTCCTGGTCTCTCTGAAACTATGCCTTTTTTTATTACTTCTTACAGTGTAATAATATGTCATTACATTTATATACCATAATTTGTTCAGTCATTCCCAAGATTCTATCATCTTTAAAGTTTTCTTCCAGCTCTACCATGGTATCATACTATAATTACATAAACAGATTCCATGAGATTATGAGATAACAAAACTTTTGACTAAACTAAAAAATGTATGATTTGGTTGCCCAGATTCTCATAATAATCGTATTCTGTCCTATGTACCAATATCCTTCTCAAAAGGACATTCATTAAGGAGAGCATATCCAAAGAAAGCCTTTGATACTATCTCTAAAGCAAATTAACCAAATGTTTTTGAGACAGGAGTTGTCATTATATTCCAGCTTAGTGATCAGTGAGAAAATTAATAAGTACATAGGACTTATTAATTTTTTCTGGTGCCTGCCCTTGGGCTCTCTAATATAGTTCTTGATGATTATGTGGGCCGGTATGCATGTAGCTTAATGAAAGTTTTTTTTAAGGGGAAAGAAAAATAAATGTCTAGTCTATAAGTATGTTCAATAGCTTGAATTAGGTGAAATAAAGGAATTTCAAAGTTTCAGTGGCAGCCACTCCCAGCTTAAAAGCATACTTCATGTGTGTTTGTGGCTTTACTACAAACTGCAAAGTTACCAGCTCTGCAAAATGGATGAAAATATCAAATTGGAACCACAAATTAGAGGAACAAAGTATCCAAAGACACTGAGAGTTCAGGAAGAAGGTATACAGTTAGGTTTGAATTCTCAAAAATATTCAGAAATCAAAATGAAAAGAATCTTGGATATATGATTTTAGTTAATTACCATCTTTGAGTAGAAATGGAATATACATATATATATATGTACATATATATAAACAATATTTAGAATACATTCTCCACTAATATTCTAATAATGTCAAGAGAATTCAGCACTAAATGGACTACTAATAGCAAATGTATAGGGAAAAGAAGACAAGAATCAAATAGAATGGAAGGATTATAGTCCGTATTATAGAAGGGATTGATAATATCACTGAAACTACAGCTCTCTTGAAGTATTGGAAGGTCCAGAAATCTAATTTCAAGAGGCTCAATATCTTACTGAAAAGTACATTTAGGGAGAAGGAGAATACACATAGAAAAAAATAAATTGTAGTTAAAGAAGATAAATTAACATTTATTTCATAATTTTGCCAACAGGCCAGGTTTGAATCTCAAAATGAAGTGAAGTTTTTAAAAGTGGTTGGAACTAAAGGCAGAACAGACACAAAGTAAGAGTATTCAAATAAAGGAGGAAAATCTATCAACACAAATTAAATTCAGTTCAACTCAATATTTATGAAAACCATAGTATACACAAGATGCTGAGTTAGATGCAAAGACAAAACCAAACCAGGTATAAAACGTATATATATATATATATATATATGCATATGTATGTATATAAACACATAAATCTATGGATAAATGGATAGATAGATAGATAGATAGATAGATAGATAGATAGATAGATGATAAAGTCCTTGATCTCAAGGACTATATACTCTGAAGCTGAGTGAGAAGGGGAATGGGTTGAAGGAGGTATGGAATAAAGGATGCACATAAGTAAGAAAATTCAAAATGTATACCAAAAATACCCCAAAACTCACACAAAGATGACCATTGGTAGTTTGGAAGATTACAAAAGAACTTACATGGGGGATTGCACCTGAATTGTTCTTTAAAAAGAGGAAGGAATTAAATGTTTCTCAAATAAAACCATTATTCAGGGAAGTTCTATGCTGTATTCTTCTCTTCATACTCTATGCAACTCTGAGTTATTTTTTATCAAGATTTTGATGTTTGTTTCTGTGCTATCTGTTCTATATACATGGTATTCTGAAGCATTTAGGTGGTAAATAAAGCTTTAACTCCAAGAAGGTCAAAGTAAGAAAATTGCCATAGATGTCAAAATATTCATATCAATGCGGTTGTAAAGAATTGAGAGGGAAAAGAAATAGATATTCACAGATGGGCAATGGTTAAACAAAAGTTGATAAATGAATTTAATGCAGCATTATTGTGCTATAAGTAATCATATGAAGAATCCAGGAAAGAAAGAGAAATTTTATATGAACTGATAGAAAGTAACATAAACAGAATCAAAACGTTATATATGTATGTGCACACACACAAAAATGAACACACACACATACATAGTTGCAACAATATAAATGGAAACAAGAAACCAGAATCTGAACATTGTAATTACAATGATGAAGTATCAGATCCCTAAAGAAAAGCTAAGAAAATACTTTTCCTCTCTTCTTTGAAGAAGTGAGGGAATTGTAGGTATGGAATACTGCACATATTTTAAGATTTAGTTGATTAGATTTTTTGACTTAATTCTCTCTCTTTAGAATAAGAGCATAAGATATAACATAAAATAAAATATGCAAATTTCTTTGCAAACCTTAACATACTGTATACATGATATTAATTATTATTATTCATATTATTATTGAAAGAACTCAGAGTTAGAAGAAAAAAAAACCTTCTAATGACTATCTCTGTGATTTTGACAAAGTCTTTTAACTTTTAGGGGACTCAGGTTTTTTTTTTAAATGAGGTTTCACTAGATAGTCATATTTCTTTGTGAATTCTCTTCACAAACATTTACTAAACAATGACTGTGTATAAGGAATTATGCAAAACTCCAGATTGTCCCAACCCTCAAGAAGCTTACATTCTAACAACTACACCCAGGGAAGGAACACTGGGAAGTGAATGTAAATTGTTAGCACTACTGTCTATCTACCCAGGTTACTTATACCTTCGGAATCTAATACTTAATGTGCAACAAGAAAATGGTATTTACACACATATATTGTATCTGGGTTATATTGTAACACATATAAAATGTATGGGATTTCCTGTCATCAAGGGGAGGGAGTAGAGAGAGGGAGGGGATAATATGGAAAAAATAAATACAAGGGATAATGTTATTAAAAAAAATTACTCATGCAAAAAAAAAAAAAAAAAGAAGAAGAAGAAGAAGCTTATATTCTATAGATTCCTTTTCCTTCTTCCTCCCTTCTCCCTAAAAAAACCCAATATCACTCTCTTGAAATCACCTTTCTATATGATTGATGAATTCACTTTCATGGGCTTCTATCTTGAAGGGTTAAAGGTTCAAGGTTTGAAGATAGATTCAAAATATATACAGCACTTAAAAAATCCTCTTTTTGTCATAGGGGCTCAAAGTAGTAGTAGAGAAAAGAAAACTAGACTTAAAGTTCAGAAGACTTGGATTTATGTCTCACTTCTTTCCCTTAATAGAAGATACCTCAAATCTTTAAGGTAAGTTTCCTCATCTATAAAATGGAAATAATATCACCACTTTCTAAGTTCTTACAAGGACCAAATGTAAAGAAAACACTTATGTAACATACTATACAATTGTGTGCTATTATTATGGTTCTCTGAAGTACACTGTCATGTAAAGTAATGCTGCTCTTACAATGGAGCACAGAAATCCAAGGATGGTTTGTGTGTCTGTGTGTCTGTGTCTATGTGTGTCTGTATCTGTGAGTTGGAATTAAACTATCAAGATCTACATCTGTCCAACCCTATCCTCACTCAGATACTAAGACTCAGTCCTACTTGTCTTAGAGAGTAAGCTGCACAAAATGAATTTAAAGTATTTTTATTTTTTGAAAATGTCTTTACTCCTTAAGCCTCTGGTAATCATTTGTTTCTCAAAGAATCCATTGCTAATAAGAATCAAGAAGATTCTACAAGCCCCAATGATATGAAACTGTCAATGCAATTCACAGCCACCCATTAAATATCAAAGCTCTATAATCTGCAATAAGAGGGGAATGATGATACCATGCACAATCTGAGAGGTTCACAGGTAGAGAAGTGAAAAGAAGCTATATAACTATCATAACATCTTCTGTTCTGATCAACTTGATCTTGCCAAGAAGTATATTCACCCATGGTTCACTTTGGACCATTCCAACATCTCTGAATTCCCACACACCTGAATCAGGTACCATATGAAAATCATGGTTGATAGTGTCATGTGGGACTTCGGGGATACTTTTCATTAAGTAATTTCCACTCAAGCATACAAGGGTGTAAGGGCTTTGAGCCCCAAATAAACGTCCCTTGTGATTGCTTGTGTTAAATATATTCCAATTAGCTGCCACTTAATCGCACCTCCAATTTGACGGGGAAAGAGTCCACAATGCATGGGAATTCTCTGAGAGATTATTTCTCCCTTTCCCATCCTTCAAAAAAAAAAAGAGAAAAGAAAAGAAAAGAAGAAGAGAAAGGAAAAGAAAAGAAAAGAAAGAGAGAAAGAAAGACAGAAAGAAGGGGGGGAAGCTTGTAATTGAAAACTAGCCACCAAATGTTAAAAAATAAATATGCAGTTGTGTGCTTTGAAAATTTATTGCACAGCTGGGGGTATTTAAAGAACTTAATTAACAAGCTCTGGCCTTAATGTGCCCTCTCTTTAGGAAGAAAAAAAAATCACAGTTAAGGTTTGTCCAATTAAATTTTAGGAGAGAGTTTGTTGATAAAAAAAAAAAAAAAAGAAAGAAAGAAATAGAGGCTTGGAGTGTAAGCTAACAGTTTAAAAAGAAGAGTAGAACTCCAACAATGATGAAAACCTGTAGCCTGCTTAATTCAGTGCAAAGCTGTTCTGTGCCTTGTTTCTACAAACTCATAAGAACTTGAATATTTTTGACCCAAATTTAATTATAGGCTTTGAGAAGCAAGCCTGGCTTAAATGAAGTTCCTTCCCCCTGCACACACTCGAGCACACACACACACACTCTATCCCTTTAATACTTGATGATGTAATGCCCTATTATAACAGGGGTTCCCCAAAAGCCCCTTTTTCATAAAGGTGGCCAAGGGTCATTCCTTCCCCCCCCCAGGCTGACCCATTGTATTTTATGTTGTCAACAAAAATTGAGAAAGATTCAACTTTGACCTCTTGGTAAGAAGATGGAGGGAAACCCCCAACAAAAATCACCCCAATAATGGCTATCAATAATAATTGGATTTCCTAGTAGATTAACATTATCTCACTCCCCCCCAAAATTGTTATTATTCTACCATCAATCTCTAAAAGAGTATCCAGTACAGTATATGCTCCCCTGGAATGACGAATTTTCTGCCTTTTTTTTCCCTAGGGGGATGTTCAAGCAAAGACAAAAATGCATAAGGGCAGCAGAGAAAATTCATTTGTATAAGCTGGCCCCCCTACTGTGGAATTTTCAATTATATATATCTAATTATGGCTGTCAGTTGATGGATTCAGAAAAGACATTTTGGTTCCCCCCTCCTTTTTTTTGTCTTTTCGTCATCTCTTCTGTTAGAATGATTATAGCACACTTACACAACTAATTGCCTTACTGCTTATTAGTGATACAATTATGCAGGCCAGGCTTCTTGTGTGAACAACCATCTGCAGAGGGAAAAGTGACACTATTCACAAACGATCCATAATTTAACCAATGTTATTCCAATGCACTGCGCCCAGACAATTGTCCGGCCTTCATATTTCATACCCACCCTGGCAAAAGAAGGTTGTTTTTTGTATGCCTGATTCACCCCTTTAGACACACTGTGAATCAGAAAGAAAAGGGGGGGGAGAGAAGAAAGTGCTTCAAATGTCAACTCATAGGGGGGAATTGAAGCGTGGTTAACGTCCATTTCTCCTTTGGGTAATTTTTCTCCAAATTTTATACTACTTGGCAATTTTTTGTTTCCTTTCAAACTGCTGAGAAAGTGCAGATGTTTCAAGTCCACAAAGTGGGCTTGGGGATGTTGTTTATGTGGATTTTCCTCTCCACCCTCCCCACTCTCCCATCCTTTGCTCCCCCCACCAACACAAAAATTTTAAAAAGAAAGAAAAAAGAGTTTAAGGGAGCTGATGGACAGAGGCTGACATATGACATTTCTAGTAAATTCTCAAAGAATCAGTGTATGAAACAGCAGTTCTTTAAACTCATGTACCTTAAGTGATTTAAAGAGACAGGTAGAAAGAACAGGATCTGATGCACATACTAGATGACTTATACCATCCTGCCAGGGGAGCAGACAAAAATTGGAATTTACTTAGGCCTTACAGTACAAAGTCAAGCCACAACCTCCTTTGGAGTATAGGCAATGTGGCCAAAAGGTAAAGAAAACCTTCTACAATGACTTGAGTTTGACCCTTAATTTCTATCTATTTTTCCAGCAATCACTGTGACCGAATGACAAAACAGATATAAGTTGAGAAAGAGATACCTGTGACAACTAGGGATATCTTCCAAACAAGATTAAAACACTATCTTATGGCACCCCATTCAACTCAATACATTAAATCTCTGTTATGTGCAAGACACTATGTGAGCCTCTGGCGGGGAGACAAAGACAAAATAAAATAATCCTAGCCCTTAAGGAGCCAATATTCTACAGGAACATGTAACAGGGACATAGAAGTATAAATGATGTGAAACTAATTCAAAAATACTTCTAAGGAGAGAATACTGGGGAGTATCATCTGGGGAGATCAAAAAAGGCTCCAGTCATAAAATTTGAGTGTTGGAAGGTAACTAAAAGTCTATCTAAACTTACTCATACCCAAAAGAAATCCCCACTAGAATATGCTCTACATGCCTCTGCTCAAAGAATTCCTATGTTCCATGGTTTCTAAATGAGTGCCATTCACTTTTGTCCTCTTGTAGAAAGTGGTACCTGAGGAATACTTTGAAGAAAGACAAAGATTCTTTAGAAAGAGTGTTTTAAACATGGCAGAAACATATGTACAAAAGTATACAAACAAAAGAAAAAATGTTATGTGTGGGGAATAGTTGACCAGAGAGTTTGGCTGGAACTCTCAGGTGGAATTAATTGTCCTCCCAGCAATTCTGAAGGTTTGAAGATTCTTCCAAAAGAGCCCTTATGTTAAAAGGATATGACACTGGTGCCTTCATTTTCATTGTTTTAATTTTTTTCTGAAATATTTTTCTTGAAAAACTTAATACCTTTCAATTATATAGATAATTTTGAATTCCAAATCACAATGGTCAACCTGCTTCCCTTCAGTTGATTGGTGAATCCAATTTCAATATGAAATCCTTGTCTTTTGTTTTGTTTTTGAACTTTCTTTGTCACTTCAGTACTTAGTACATTGCCTGTTACATAGTTCTTAACAAATATTGACTTAACTGGAACCAAATAGCTTCCAACATAGGGAGAAAAATAAGACAGTAGTTGAAAAGTAATATACATGGTCAATTGACCTCACAGGATAGATAGACCTTAATCTCTGCTGAGTGTACTGTTTTCTTAATAGGAAGATAGCCAAACTCAGGTTGAACCTCTAGAGGAAATTAAATCAGCATCATAATGGTTTGCACTCCAGGAACAGGATATAGCTACACTATCAAAGATCTCATATGGGACAAAGTTCTCTACAGATCTGGAAGTCTCTTTTCCTGAATCCTCATTCACTTAAAATTGCTTGTAGAATAAAACTTAGTCTAAAAATATTCCATTGTGTCCACTAACGGCTTACTTTTACACTTTGACCAAAATTATGGATTTAAAGGATTTAAGAGGTAAAGGGACACATTAAATATCATTTAATTCTACCACCTCATTTTACAAATGAGATAACATAAGTCCACAAAGAGAAAAGGATTTAGTCAAAAAATACAGTTATTTAATGTCAGAATGGAGACTGAAATTTGGGTCTCCTAATTCCCAAATTTCCATTAGATATCCATTTTAAGACTTTCTAACTCTATAAAAACTAGTAATCCATGTGCAGTATTTGTTTGTAGGACCAAAAGTTTGAAGCTGAAGGGACTTATGAAGCCAATCTAATCCAATCCTTCTCATCTTATAGATGAGAAAAATAAGGGCAAGAGAAGTTAAAGGAACTGGCTTGTCACACACACTATGAATGATAGAACAGGTATTGAAACCAAGTCTTTTAGTTCTAAATCCAGCAGTCTTTTAAATCCTCCAAGTGATAAAATTTTTGAACAAGAATATTTAATTAAATAAAATGTCCTATTCTCCAACTGTATCATATCACAGATAATAGAGTTGGTATTACCTATAGTTTTCATCATCCCAACAAGCTACAAACAATGACACATGTTACAAAAACGTTGGTTCCCATGAGAGGGTAGCATGGATGAGCAAAAATTACTATCAGAATTGAATTACATGAATGTTTGGTACATAAAACTATAATGGAAAGGGACTGCTCTCTCTTCCAGGAATACTGGTAGAAAGTGGCTGACAAATCTGTCAATCAGGTTCTCTTGATGGTTCTAGTGTTTATCCTTTCTTCTTGATAATTTAATTTAAGAAAACCCCAGGCAGTAGTTTGGGAATTAAAAGGAAAGTACATCACTACTTTGGAAATACTACAGTCTAATTAGGATCTACCACAGCCTCATATTGTTACTCTACATTTCTTTTACAATTTCCCAAATAAATGAAATAAGAAGATGAGGTTCAAAGCATCCTCAAACAGTTCAATGTACTCAAATGCTTTAGTATGGTTATGGTCCTGGGAAGTCTAAAAAATTGACAGGTACCATCAATTAAGGATTGTCTGTAATGTATAGTCTTAAAGAGTTGTCTGACATTCAGAAATATTGTGAGTTTCCTTGATTGAAACCTAGTTTTCTCACTTCCAAATCCAGTAGTTCATCTACTGTGCTGTAGTAGCTCTTACAGCATACTAGAGTAGATTAAAGCAACAATAATGAACACAGAGAAGTAGAGGAAGACTCATATAAGCAGGGAATGGGCATGCTTCAAACAGAGAAACTATAAACTGAAAGCAATCACAATATTTTCCATCTCAAAAAAGAAAAGGAAAAAAAACTTCTCTTAAAAAAGAAAAAAAAACAGCCCACACTCCATCCCCAACACCCAATGAATAGAATTTCAGGGCAGGCTGACCTTGGACAAGTGATGATGGGAGGGGATGTGTCATTTCTGTATGGGGCTAATGTATCTGTTGTGATGAACATTGCCTTATGAGGCAGCCAGGCAGACTAGATTTTAGTTTCCTTCCTTGCCTTTTAAGCCTGAACTTGTCATTATAATGCAATGCTTGTTAAGATTATTCCCATCCTTCTGTTACCCACTCTTAGAACTAATACTACCCAGTAAACTTGGATTCTCTGCATCACAAAAAAAAAAGGAAAGGAAATGGATTTGACTAGATTTTACCATATGGAAGAATACTATTCTACCAAAAATCATTATTACATAAATTCAGGAATCAAAAGTCATGAGTGAAATCATGAGCCATAAAATATAATAGCTACAAATTTATGTAGACAGAGTGTGGTATCAGGGAAAGAACATGGATCTGAGAACATTAAAACTTGAGTTCAAGACCCAAATAATCATGTCATCTGCATCTCAGTTTACTCATTTATAAAATGGGCATAATAGTCATTGTACCACCTGCCTAGTAAGGTTTTTGTAAAGCCTGAAGCACTATCTGAAGTATTATTAACTTGATTAACCTATTGAAAACGAGGAAAAGGGCAAATCAGATTGTATTTGGGAAATGGATTGGTGCTTTTAATGACCCCAAGCTTCACCCTAAACAAAAGCCCATATTTTTAACACCAGTATTCTTCTATTGAAGCTAAACAGCTGGAAGGCATGGAATACTCCAGTCTCAGAAGAATTAATGTGCAGGTCACCCACAGGGCAATGGACAGACACATGCTGGGCTTAAGTAGACATCAGCATATTCCCAGTGAAGGAGAAGTAGCATAAAAGACAATATCACACAAATATATGATCAGGAAAAGAAGCAGGCCAGTCATGTAGCAAATGGAAAGGATAATGGAAAGGCAATCCATGGACTCCACTGCAAATCTAGGCAAGAAATTTAGGGGGGAAAGGGTCTCATTGGCTAGACTCCCTGTGGAGGACTGAAGGCATGACATGGTCAAGAGATACACAGGATGAGAAGACATATGTCAGTGGCAATTTGTACTGACAAAGGCAGTACCCAAATTGATGAAATGGCAAACCTATTGAAATGTAGAAAAAGCCTATAAAGACAACCCTTCCCCCTAAATCCCATGTTATTTTGAGAGGTGCCTCTGTGATTAACAGTTCTTCTAGCCAAAGCATCTTGCTTCTTGATTTGGGACTAAGACTGCTTGTTTTGGTTGTTGTTAATTCGTGTTCTACTCTTTGTGAATCTGTGGACCACAGGATCAATATTTCTGTGGAATTTTCTTGACAAAGATACTAAAATGCCTTATCATTTCTTGATTCAATTGATTAAGGCAAACAGAGTTTAAGTGACTTATCCAGGCTCACATCAACTAATAAGTGTCTGAAGTCAGATTATAACTGAGATTTTCCTGACTCCAGCTCAGGAAGCACCTAGCAGCCTCTAAGATATTGCTATCCTGGTGCTAAAATGTTAAATGTTCTAGTCATTTCTAGAGAATTTTTATATCAGTCCTGTGCTAAACAGAATGATCAATCATTTATTTCCTCATTCTTGTCTGAAATATTTATAACTGTAATTCATCTTTTGAAAAGTTACTTAACTATCAACCTTAACTATCAAAAATATAGCTTGTAATTGAGAAGTAAACCCAGAAAAGGAGGGGGAAGCTTTGAATATCCAGAACAGATTTATTTTATTCATGGAAAAGAGAGGACCTCAGACTCTTAGAACCTATTTAAGTGTCTACTAGATACAATTCTAACAAGCCTGATTCCATCATTATAGTTTAAGAAACCTACATTATAGGAAGAAAAGAGGCTGGGAGCACACAGAGCTTGGTAAGCACACCAATAAGCAAAGAGCAACAAATGGTAGTACAAAAGAGGACAATATAAAAAAAAAAAAAACCACATAAAAAATAGAGACAAGCTAGAAGGTTTGTAAAAAGACATGTATGCTAGCTCACTGATAGAGGAGCTATGAATTAGTAAATCCATTCTGGAAAATACTTTGGAATGATCCGAGGATCATTCCATTTTTCATACCTTTTTGTCCAATGATGACACTTCTGGGACATTATTCCAAGAAATCATTGACATCAAGAAAAGATCCATATGCAGAAAAATGTTCCTAGAAGCATTATTTGTGATAACAAAAATGAGGGGGACTAGGAAATGGTTAAACAAATTATGATATATGAAGAATTCAGAGAAATGTGGAAAAATTTATATGAAGTGATTCATAATAAAGCAAACAGAAACAATAGATCAATATACACATCACAAATAAAATTAGTACAAAGAAGCAACAAAATCCTGGTCTGTCAATGCTAGTGCCAAACCAAAAAAATTAAAAAATACATTTACCTTTCTTTTGATATCTAATAAATTCTTTTACAGGAATGTACTTTCTTAAGGTATTGAATGTTGACTGGAAAGTGTTGAGTCAAAACAAAACGTACTACTAGTGTTTTTGTTTTTTTTCTTTTTTTTAACTTAAAAAAAAAAGACACAGCAATTTAAGAAATATAAAACTTATCCAAAAGTTCTTAACCTTTTTTGAAACATGGAGCCCTTTGGCAGACATGTAATGCCTGTTAATCCCTTCTCAGAATAAAATGCATAAAATAAAATGCATAAGATTACAAAGGAAACCAATTGTCTGAGAGCCAAGATGGGAGTAAGGACTAAATTATCCTAATTCTCCTATAATCACCTCAAAACAACCATAAAATAGCCCCCCAAAACAAATTCTAGAATATCAGAATCAGCAAAAATATAGGATAAAGCAAGCTTTGAACACAAAAAACTTGGAATGATCTGTCTCACTCCCTTAAAAGAGGAGTATAGTCAGGCTAGTACAGCCAAATCCCAGCAAGGCAATATTAAAACCCACCTTAGTAAACAAGTGGTAGATTCTGAGCCCCAATATGGTGGAACAAACTCTACACCAGGACTTGCCAAGTGCCTTAGCATAGCCAGAAATGGGCAGACTTCAATTCCTAGAATCACCATGTACTTCAGTGTAGTCTTGAACAAACAGGTAAAAATACCAAATCTCCGTGCTTAAGGAAACAAGCAGAGAGGATTGCCCCATGTCTCAGCATAGCTGTGGGCAAATGCAGAAACACCTCACCAGCTAAAACACACTGCAAGACATAGCACAAATAGCCTGGCTCAACACTAGTTAAGCTACCAGACCTCTATAGTGTTCAGCAGAACCATCTACCTCCCCTCCCACACTCTCTGGGCAGCACCAGGAAGATCCCCAGTGAGCATCAGGGCAAGATTCAGTGCAGTGCCAGGTAAACAGTTAGGGCCTACAGCCTCACCCCAGGAGAAGATCTGAAATTTAAATTAAGGAAAAGGGCCCCAAAAGATGAGTAAAAAAAAAAAAAACCCACCATCACCAGCAACAAAAAGAATCTGACCATAGAATGTTATTACAGTGACAGGGAATATCAAGATATGAAGTCAGAAGAGGAAAACAAGGTCAAAATATATGTGAGCAAAACTCTAAAGAAAAACAGATGATCTCATGTCTAAAAAGAATTCATGCAAGAGCTCAAAAAGAATTTTTAAATCATATAAGAGAGGTAAAAGATGAATTGAGAAAATAAATTAAAATGATGAAAGAGGATTATAGGGTGAAGGGAAAGAGTCAACAGCTTGGGAAAAGAAAACAATTGCTTAAAAAGTAGAATTGGCCAAATTGAAAAGAAAGGAAAAAGCTAATTGAGGAAAACAAGTCCTTAAAAGTTAGAACTGGACAAGTGGAAGTTAATGATTCTATGAGATGTCAAGAATCATACAAATTCAAAAGAATGAAAAATAGAAGAAAATATATAATAACTCATGTGAAAAATAATTGACCTAGAAAATAGATCCAGGAGAAACAATGTCAGAATCATTTGGACTATCTAAAATCCATAATCAAAAGGACCTGTACAGCATCTTTCAAGAAATTCCAAAGAAAAATTGCCCTGATATCCTGGACTCAAAGGACAAAATAAATTTTGAAAAAAATTATCTCTCACCTTAAGAAAGAGATCGAAAATTAAAAACTCCAAAAATGAGTATAGTCAAAATCAGAACTAGCAGATAAATGGAAAAAATACTATAAGTATCCAGAAATAAACAAATCAATATCAGAAAGCCAAAAGCAGGATTACACAGGCCTTGGTAGATACAACATTAAAGGATTGAAAGCTATAGAATATGATATTCTAGAAGGCAAAGGAGCTAAGACTACAACAAAGAATCACTTATCTGGTGAAATTAAGCCTAATACATCAAAAGAAAAAAGTTATTTAATGAAATACAAGGATTTCAAGCTTTCATAAGGAAAAGACCAGAATTAAACCAAAAATTTGATCTTCAATATCAATACCTCAGTGAAGCATAAACAAATAAAAGAGGAAAAAGAAAACCTAACCATCCCTACATGGAAAGATAATACTTGTAATTCTTTCTTATATATAATATTAATAACTTTTTTTTAAGTTTACAAACATATGCAAAAATAGCTTTCAACATTCATCCTTGAAAAACTTTGTGTTCCAAATTTTTCTCTCTCCCTTCTCATCTCCCTCTCCTCTGGACAGTAAATAATCCAATATAGGTTAAACATGTGCAATTCTTCTAAACATATGTCCACATTTTTCATGCTACACAAGAAAAATCAAATCAAAAGGGAAAAAAGGAGAAAGAAAGAAAAAACAAGCATGCAAAAAAACAACAAAAAAGGTTAAAATACTATGTTGTAATCCATATTCAGTCCCGATACTCCTCTCTCTAAATGCAGATGGCTCTATCCATCACAATACTGGAATTGGCCTGAATCACCTCATGTTGAAGAGAACCAGATTCCATCACAGTTGATCATCCTATAATCTTGTTGTTGCTGTATACAATGTTCTCTTGGTTCTACTCACATCACTTAGCATCAGTTCATGGAATTCTCTCCAGACCTTTTTGAAATCAGCCTGCTGATCAATTTTCATAAAACAGTAATATTCTACCACATTCATACCCCATAACTAAAACATAAAGCAGAAGCAAATAGCAGAATGAATCAAAAATCAGAAAACTACAATATATAATATACAAGAAAGGATGAAATTCCCACCAATGAAGAAGAAATTAGAGCAATCATTAGGAAATATTTTGCCTAATCATATGCCAATTAATCTGATAATCTGAGCAAAATTAATGAATATATATTAACCAGATTAACAGATCAGGAAATATAATGCCTAAATAACTCTAAAAAAAAAAAGAAATTGACAAGCCATTAATGAACTTTCTTAGGAAAAATCTCCAACAGGTAGATAGGTTCACAAGAGAATTCTACCAGATATTCAAAAAACAATTATTCTAATACTATATAATCTATTTGGGAAAATAGGCAAAGAAAGAGTCATACCAAAAAAAAAAAACTTTTATGACACAAATATGATGCTGATACCTAAACCAGGAAGAGCTAAAATAGAGAGAGAAAATTATAGAACAATTTCTCTCTTACATAGAGACACAAAAATTTTGAGCAAAATTCTAGTAAGGCAATTACAGCAATATATCATAAAGATTACACATTATGATCAGATTGGATTTATATCAGAAATGCAAGATTGGTTCAATATTAGGAAAACTATAAATACAATTGACCATATCAACAACAAATCCAACAGAAATAATATGATTATCTCAAAAGATGGTGAAAAAGCTTTTGACAAAGTACAGCAGCCATTCCTATTAAAAACAATTGAGAGCATAGGAATAAAAGGTGCAATCCTTAAAATGGTAAGAGCTATCTACCTAAAATCAACAGAAAACATTATCTATAATGGGGATAACCTAGAAGCCTTACTAGTAAGAACAAAGGTGAAGAAAGCATACTTATTATCACCACTACTACTCCATATAGTATTAGAAATATTAGCTTTAACAATAAGAGAATAAAAAGAGATTGAAAGAATTAAAATAGGCAATGGGAAAACAAAACTATCACTCTTTGCAAATAATATGATAAAATGTTTAGAGAACTCTCAAGCATCAACTAAAAACTTTACTTGAAATAACAACTTCAGCAAAGTTGCAGGATATAAGATAAAAACCACATAAATCATGAACATTTCTTTATGTGATTAACATAGCCCAGCAGCAAGAGATAGAAAGAGAAATTCTAGTTTTAAAATATAACATACTTGGGAGTTTACCCACCAAGACAAACTCAGGAACTTTTTTAACACAATTACAAAACACTTTTCACACAAATAAAATCAGATCTGAACATTGTGTGACCAACTATGACTGACCCAGTTCTTCTCAGCAACATAATCCAAGCAAGACTAATAAAAAGGATTCATGAAGGAAAATACTGATTACATCTAGATAAGGAACTGATGTACTCTGAATACAATTGAAGCATATTTTTTTTCACTTACTTTATTTTTTTCTTCTTTTTTCTTTTGATCCATTTCCTCTTTTACAACTGAGACTAATCTGGAAATATGTTTTACATGACATGTAAATATAATTAGAAGAGGGGAAGAAAAGGAGAAAAATTTGAAATTCAAAATCTTGTAAAATGAATATTCAAAATTGTCTTGACATCTAATTGGGAAAAATAAAATAATAAAACATAAAAAAAAGGAAACCAATTAAAGATTTAATTTTTCCCATTCAAATTTATGAATTCCTGAGATTTGTCCATAGATGGATTCTGAGGACTCCTACTCCATGAAATTCAGGGTAGGGGCAAATAGCCCTGAATAACTCAGTAACCTTTAAGGGCATTGTATAACATTATATTACAGCCCTAATACATCCATACATATTTAACATAATCAGTTTGTTTGTTTAAGAAAAAAGGATTGTATATAATATATAAGATCATCACATGAAAGATGAAAGAGATATTGGATCATTCAATCTGATTTTCTTTTGTAGATTAAGGAAACTGAAACCTAGAAAATGAATTGATTACATTAAAGGAGTGTCAACCCCCAGTCCTTTGATATCATTTCTAGAACTCTTTCTATTGAAAAATAGAGAAATTAACATTTTTTATGAAGCTTTTTTTTATCTTGGGTTTATTAAGACAAATAAAGAAATAAACATTTAATTATTTGCAAAAATTAATTGTAAGAAATGCCTTATTCTCAATGTTGTTGGATAAATGAGAAGACTGCCATAAGTCAATTAAATGCTCCCCCTTCAAATCCTCTAGCAAACAAATAACAATTCATTTGTTATGTAGAAAGCACCTAACTGGTGCAAAATGCTGGGCTTGGAACAAGAATTGTAAAATGACAGTCCCCTTATCTTGAAGAACATTCTATTGTAATATCATAAGATCATAGCTTTAAAAATGGAAGGGATCTACAGGCCATCTGGTACAACTCTTTTATGTTACAAAGAAGGAGACTGAGGCATTGAGAGGTTGCCAAGGGCCATATACTTTATAAATGTCTATTGAACCTTCTTGAGCTCTGCCCTATCTAATGCTCAACTGTCTACATGTGTAATATTTTTACAGAACATGGTTAAAGGAGGAAATCTAGTAGAGGTTCAGACACCAATACCAGTCTTAAAACCAGGAAGGCCTGAGTTTAAATTTAACCTCAGATACTTAGTATCCGTGTGACTTTGGGCAAGTCACTCACCTCAGTTTCCTCATCTGTAAAATAAATGAGCTGAAGAAGGAAATGGCAAATCACTCCAGTATCTTTGCCAAGAAAACCACAAATAGGGTTACAGAAAGTCAAACAAGACTGAAAATGATTGAACACCACAAGTAGAAGTTCAATTTTTTTTTTGTTTAAAATATAAGCCATAGCTTTAGAAATATATTATCTCAAGAACTATAAACAGATTATATTTTCCTTAGAATTCTACATATGTGAACCAAAGTACCTCAGTTTCCCCCAGTTAACTCACTGGAGTCTGACAATAAGAAAATACATAATTCATTAGAT